>NC_143016.1:201036313-201308813 GCF_055824585.1 Amblyomma mixtum
AGGTTAGGTTAGGTTAGTTTAGGTTAGGTTAGGTTAGGTTAGGTTAGTTTAGGTTAGGTTAGGTTAGGTTAGGTTAGGCAAGGTTAGGTTAGGTTAGGTTAGGTTAGGGTAGGCTAGGCTAGGTTAGGTTAGGTTAGGTTAGGTTAGGTCACGTCAGGTCAGGTCAGGTCACGTCAGGTTAGGTCAGGTCAGGTCAGGTCACGTCAGGTCACGTCACGTCAGGTCAGGTCAGGTCAGGTCAGGTTAGGTTAGCTTAGCTTAGCTTAGCTTAGGTTAGGTTAGGTTAGCTTAGGTTAGCTTAGGATAGGTTAGGTTAGGTTAGGTCAGGTCAGGTCAGGTGAGGTTAGCTTAGCTTAGCTTAGCTTAGCTTAGGTTAGGCTAGGCTAGGCTTGGCTAGACTAGGCTAGGTTATGTTAGGTTAGGTTAGGTTAGGATAGGTCGGGTCGGGTCGGGTTAGGCTAGGCTAGGTTAGGCCAGGTTAGGTCAGGTTAGGCTAGGTTAGGCTAGGTTAGAAATATTATAGCGCAAACAAAGACACGGACAAAAAAGAGAGGAAACACACACACAAGCGCTAACTGTCAACTGAATTTATTCGGTGAAAGCCACACCTCTTATAAGCCGAAGGATCGTGAGAAAAAATGACAAAAAAACAAAAAGGTTGAGTTAGAGCCATCAAATCGCGAGCGCATGCGCGGGTAGACAAGGGCATCACACTTCGGTTTATCTTCCATCTAAGTAGCTGCATTAAAATAGTCAATCTCAGCCTGGAACAGAGATAAAGAAGGTTCGCTGATGCACTCGCTGCCAAGTTTCTGTATGTGGTAGGCTTCTAGGCTTATCCGTGCTGTCGTGCTGCTGTTATAATATTTCTACTTCAATATGAACTACCAACTCGCCCAACAGGAAGTTTTAATATAGGCTAGGTTAGGCTAGGTTCGGTTAGGTTGGGTTGGGTTGGGTTAGGCTAGGTTAGGTTAGGTTAGGTTAGGTTAGGTTAGGTTAGGTTAGGTTAGGTTAGGTTAGGTTAGGTTAGGTTAGGTTAGGTCAGGTCAGGTCAGGTCAGGTCAGGTCAGGTCAGGTCAGGTCAGGTGAGGTGAGGTGAGGTGAGGTGAGGTGAGGTGAGGTGAGGTGAGGTGAGGTGAGGTTAGGTTAGGTTAGGTTAGGTTAGGTTAGGTTAGGTTAGCCTAGGCTAGGCCTGGCTAGGTTAGGTTAGGTTAGGTTAGGTTAGGCTAGGCTAGGCTAGGTTAGGTTAGGTTAGGTTAGGTTAGGTTAGGCTAGGCTAGGCTAGGCTAGGCTAGGCTAGGCTAGGCTAGGCTAGGTTAGGTTAGGTTAGGTTAGGCTAGGTTAGGTTAGGTTAGGCTAGGTTAGGTAAGGTTAGGTTAGGTTAGGTTAGGTTAGTTTAGGTTAGGTTAGGTTAGGTTAGGTTAGTTTAGGTTAGGTTAGGTTAGGTTAGGTTAGGCAAGGTTAGGTTAGGTTAGGTTAGGTTAGGGTAGGCTAGGCTAGGTTAGGTTAGGTTAGGTTAGGTCACGTCAGGTCAGGTCAGGTCACGTCAGGTTAGGTCAGGTCAGGTCAGGTCACGTCAGGTCACGTCACGTCAGGTCAGGTCAGGTTAGGTTAGCTTAGCTTAGCTTAGCTTAGGTTAGGTTAGGTTAGCTTAGGTTAGCTTAGGATAGGTTAGGTTAGGTTAGGTCAGGTCAGGTCAGGTCAGGTGAGGTTAGCTTAGCTTAGCTTAGCTTAGGTTAGGCTAGGCTAGGCTTGGCTAGACTAGGCTAGGTTATGTTAGGTTAGGTTAGGTTAGGATAGGTCGGGTCGGGTCGGGTTAGGCTAGGCTAGGTTAGGCCAGGTTAGGTCAGGTTAGGCTAGGTTAGGCTAGGTTAGAAATATTATAGCGCAAACAAAGACACGGACAAAAAAGAGAGGAAACACACACACAAGCGCTAACTGTCAACTGAATTTATTCGGTGAAAGCCACACCTCTTATAAGCCGAAGGATCGTGAGAAAAAATGACAAAAAAACAAAAAGGTTGAGTTAGAGCCATCAAATCGCGAGCGCATGCGCGGGTAGACAAGGGCATCACACTTCGGTTTATCTTCCATCTAAGTAGCTGCATTAAAATAGTCAATCTCAGCCTGGAACAGAGATAAAGAAGGTTCGCTGATGCACTCGCTGCCAAGTTTCTGTATGTGGTAGGCTTCTAGGCTTATCCGTGCTGTCGTGCTGCTGTTATAATATTTCTACTTCAATATGAACTACCAACTCGCCCAACAGGAAGTTTTAATATAGGCTAGGTTAGGCTAGGTTCGGTTAGGTTGGGTTGGGTTGGGTTAGGCTAGGTTAGGTTAGGTTAGGTTAGGTTAGGTTAGGTTAGGTTAGGTTAGGTTAGGTTAGGTTAGGTTAGGTCAGGTCAGGTCAGGTCAGGTCAGGTCAGGTCAGGTCAGGTGAGGTGAGGTGAGGTGAGGTGAGGTGAGGTTAGGTTAGGTTAGGCTAGGCTAGGCCTGGCTAGGTTAGGTTAGGTTAGGTTAGGTTAGGCTAGGCTAGGCTAGGCTAGGCTAGGCTAGGCTAGGTTAGGTTAGGTTAGGTTAGGTTAGGCTAGGCTAGGCTAGGCTAGGCTAGGCTAGGCTAGGCTAGGCTAGGTTAGGTTAGGTTAGGTTAGGCTAGGTTAGGTTAGGTTAGGCTAGGTTAGGTTAGGTTAGGTTAGGTTAGGTTAGGTTAGTTTAGGTTAGGTTAGGTTAGGTTAGGTTAGTTTAGGTTAGGTTAGGTTAGGTTAGGTTAGGCAAGGTTAGGTTAGGTTAGGTTAGGTTAGGTTAGGTTAGGGTAGGCTAGGCTAGGTTAGGTTAGGTTAGGTTAGGTGACGTCAGGTCAGGTCAGGTCACGTCAGGTTAGGTCAGGTCAGGTCAGGTCACGTCAGGTCACGTCACGTCAGGTCAGGTCAGGTCAGGTCAGGTTAGGTTAGCTTAGCTTAGCTTAGCTTAGGTTAGGTTAGGTTAGCTTAGGTTAGCTTAGGATAGGTTAGGTTAGGTTAGGTCAGGTCAGGTCAGGTGAGGTTAGCTTAGCTTAGCTTAGCTTAGGCTAGGCTAGGCTTGGCTAGACTAGGCTAGGTTATGTTAGGTTAGGTTAGGTTAGGATAGGTCGGGTCGGGTCGGGTTAGGCTAGGCTAGGTTAGGCCAGGTTAGGTCAGGTTAGGCTAGGTTAGGCTAGGTTAGAAATATTATAGCGCAAACAAAGACACGGACAAAAAAGAGAGGAAACACACACACAAGCGCTAACTGTCAACTGAATTTATTCGGTGAAAGCCACACCTCTTATAAGCCGAAGGATCGTGAGAAAAAATGACAAAAAAACAAAAAGGTTGAGTTAGAGCCATCAAATCGCGAGCGCATGCGCGGGTAGACAAGGGCATCACACTTCGGTTTATCTTCCATCTAAGTAGCTGCATTAAAATAGTCAATCTCAGCCTGGAACAGAGATAAAGAAGGTTCGCTGATGCACTCGCTGCCAAGTTTCTGTATGTGGTAGGCTTATCCGTGCTGTCGTGCTGCTGTTATAATATTTCTACTTCAATATGAACTACCAACTCGCCCAACAGGAAGTTTTAATATAGGCTAGGTTAGGCTAGGTTCGGTTAGGTTGGGTTGGGTTGGGTTAGGCTAGGTTAGGTTAGGTTAGGTTAAGAGTGGTTTATTGGCACCTTTAAGCGCCGGCGACGAAGACCCTGGCGCAAGAAGTCTTGGAACGAGCGAGGCGAGGGACCGGCACACAAGCGGCAGTTCTCCAGCACGAGCCTGCTACGGGCGGCGCTAGCGCTTCGTCGTCGTTGGTGGTGGTGCTGGATCATCTTCATTCCAACTGCCCCGGCGGAAAGAGGGAGCCATCCTGGCGACTCAAGGCGAGGAGACGACGAGAGGGCTGTAATAAGGCTTCAAGCGGCTGACATGAACGACGTCGCGACCACGGCGGCGATGGTCCAAAGAAGGTGTCACCGGTTCGATGATATTATCACATTCCTGGACATTCTCGTGGCGCCGTCTCCTGGCCGAACTGTCTCAACCGCCATCCTGCCTAGCCTTAGCCATGGTGGCGGGCGGGGCTTCTTCGTCGTCTCTTCTTCGGGTTCCGCTCGGGAGTTCGCTGCTACCTGGCGCTGTTCAGTAAAACGTGACCTGGCTGTCCCGACTGTATAGCCGTGACATATTTGGTGGAGCCGGCTGGAGCCCATGTACACTGACTCTGAAGACACCTTTGAAGCCAGCCCTCAGTGCGTGGACACAACCCCCGTCCACAAAGCGAGCCGCCGCCTGCGAGGCCTACAGCCGGAGTTCAGCGGCCTGACAAAACCGGCAAGAGATATGACATCAACCACAGCTAGCCAGACCACTCAACATTTTGGAGCTGACACTCCCTTCGTACTTCACGCGCCCAGGTCACCGCCGACGTTCCACGGTGACAGGTTCGAGGATGTTGAAGACTGGTTGGCCAGTTTCGACCGTGTGGCAGCCTTCAACCAGTGGGACGGTGAGCGCAAGCTGAGGAACGTTTACTTCGCGCTAGAGGACTCGGCAAAGATATGGTTCGAGAACCACGAGTCCTCTTTTGCCACCTGGGAGGTTTTTCTTCGCGAGCTGCTGGCGACATTCCGTAGCAGTGAACGAAAAGAGAAGGCGGAAGTCGCTCTGCACTCGAGATCGCAGCAGCCTAATGAGAGCGTCACCATGTTCGTTGAGGACATGATGCGCCTCTTCAGTCGAGCAGACCCTGCTATGGCCGAGGCAAAGAAAGTGCGGCACCTGATGCGGGGCGTTAAGGAGCAGCTGTTTGCTGGACTTGTCCGCGACCCTCCAAGGACAGTGGCCGATTTTACGAAGGAGGCAGTGAGCATGGAACGCTCCTTGCAGGAACGCGGTGCACAGTACGGCCGGCAGGCTAGTATGGCAGCCGCTCAAACCTGCACGCCTACGACGCTGCCTCCTGAAGATCTTCGAGACCTTGTAAGGAGCATCGTTCGCGAAGAACTCGCGAAACTCCGCTTCGCAGCTCCACAGGCCAGCGTCGCCGCCCTGTCGGACGTGGTACGGGATGAAATCCGTCGAGTGGTGCAGCCAGCACCAGTTGTTCCGGAGCCGCAGCCGCAACCCTACATCATGACGTACAGCGAGGCACTTCGACGGCCTGCGGCAGTGGCACAAGCTTTTTCACCTGTGCCGGCTGTGCAGTACCCACGTCCAACTGTGCCCACCACCGTGCCGCAGGAATTCCGGCCCGCCATGCGTAAAGCGGACATGTGGCGAACGCCGAGGAACCGGCCACTCTGCTACCACTGCGGTGAGCCCGGCCACATCCTGCGCCACTGCCCCTACCGTCGGATGGGTTTAAGGGGTTTCGCTTCAGACGCTCCTCGACCACGCTACGGCGAGCGACCCCAGGAGATTGAACAATACCTGACGTCCAACGTGCAG
Organism: Amblyomma mixtum; assembly: GCF_055824585.1. Taxonomy (NCBI): domain Eukaryota; kingdom Metazoa; phylum Arthropoda; class Arachnida; order Ixodida; family Ixodidae; genus Amblyomma; species Amblyomma mixtum. Next base: position 201,041,768 of record NC_143016.1, read on the forward strand.
GCTCAGACCGTGCCGCGACGCCAGTCTCGATCCCCATCGCCCAGGAGACTCTCTTCTCCCAGCCGCCCGTCGACCTCTGGCGAATTCAGAGGCAGGTCCCCACGGCGGGAAAACTGAAGACGGCGTCCTCTGGGGGTAGGGCCGCCGCAGCTAGAAAGAAACAAGAGCCTCCACTCGACGATCTGCAGCGACGACGAGACCAACGACCACCTGACCCGACGAGCCGACCGCCGACGAAGAGCCAGCAGTTGGCTTCTACGGAAATTCCAGTAACCGCCGATAACTGTGAAGTAACCGCACTGGTAGATACCGGCGCTGATTTCTTTGTGATAAGCAGCCAGCTAGCCACGACCCTTAGAAAGGTTTTGACACCTTGGACTGGGCCCCAGATCCGCACAGCCGGCGGCCATGTTGTGACGCCGACCGGCGTTTGCACCTTACGAATTCAGATCCGCGGCGTCACTTTCCTCGGCTGCTTTGCTGTGCTTCCTGAGTGTTCTAAAGACCTGATTCTCGGTCTGGATTTCCTACAGGAATATGGGGCTGTCATCGACTTTAAGGAGCTGATCGTCTCGTTTGCCGCACACCGTACTGTTGGCGACGAACCGCAGCAACGCAGGACTAAGTTGCGGGTCTGCGATGATAACGTGGTGATTCCGTCGAGAACCACCATGCTAGTAACTGTGGAGTGCGATGACAGCGCCGGCACTCATGGCATCGCTGAAGCCAACATGTCACTGCTCCTGGGTCGGCAAGTGTGTGTAGCTCGCGGGCTTATAGAACTGAACAATAAGCGAGCCGAACTACTGATAACAAATTTCGGTTGTGAACCCCAACGTTTAGCGGCCAACACAACGATTGCTTATTTTGAAGAACTCGGGGAATGCGCCGGAGAGTACGCGTTGACAGGGACTACGAAGTCCGTGGAATCAACGAATGCTCCGGTTAAACTCGACGTGAAACCGAATCTTCTGCCTAGTCAAAAACGCAACCTGCAGACTGTCATTGACTCTTTCCAGGACTGTTTTGCGTCAACCTCCAGAGTTAGGCAAACGCCGATAACAAAACATCGAATTATAGTTGATGAAAGCCAGAGACCATTACGCCAGTCGCCGTACCGGATATCTTCAAAGGAACGGGATGCAATTCGAAGGCAAGTTCAAGAAATGCTCCGCGACGACGTGATCCAGCCATCGAAGAGCCCGTGGGCGTCGCCTGTGGTCCTAGTTGCAAAGAAAGATGGGACCCTCCGGTTTTGTGTTGATTACCGACGTCTGGACAAAGTCACTAAGAAAGACGTTTATCCTTTGCCGCGCATTGATGACTCCCTAGATCGTCTGCGCCACGCCAGATACTTTTCATCACTCGATTTACGCAGCGGCTACTGGCAGATAGAGGTGGACGAACGTGACCGGGAGAAGACCGCATTTATTACCCCGGACGGTTTGTACGAATTCAGGGTGCTCCCCTTCGGCCTATGCTCAGCTCCGGCAACTTTCCAACGGATGATGGACACTGTGCTTTCTGATCTCAAATGGCAGTCGTGTCTTGTGTACCTGGATGATGTTGTCATCTTCTCCGACACTTTCGAAGAACACCTCAGCCGCTTACGCGCTGTTTTCGGAGCTATCCGTTCAGCTGGTCTCTCCCTTAAGCCCGAGAAATGTCACTTCGCTTTCCAGGAGCTGAAGTTTTTGGGCCACATTGTGAGCGCCAAGGGCGTTAGTCAAGACCCCGACAAGACTGCCGCCGTCGCTTCTTTTCCCATTCCTGCTGACAAGCGAAGTGTGCGCCGTTTTCTGGGTCTCTGCGCCTACTATCGGCGCTTTGTGAAGAACTTCTCCCGAATAGCTGAGCCCCTTACTCGCCTCACCAAAGATAACGAACCCTTCGTCTGGGGTCGGGAGCAACAACATGCCTTTGAAGAGCTACGCACGCGTCTTCAGAATACACCCATACTTGGGCACTTCGATGAGGCCGCTGACACAGAACTGCACACAGACGCGAGTAACGTTGGCCTTGGTGCGGTACTTGTACAGTGGCAGGATGGTGTCGAACGCGCAATCGCTTACGCAAGCCGCACGTTATCACGGTCTGAGGTGAACTATTCCACCACCGAAAAAGAATGTCTAGCTATTGTGTGGGCAGTAACGAAATTTCGACCCTATTTGTATGGCCGCCCTTTCCGAGTGGTGAGCGACCACCACTCGCTGTGTTGGTTGGCAAATCTCAAGGATCCCTCAGGGCGACTCGCACGCTGGAGCTTCCGACAGCAAGAATTTGATGTCACCATCGTGTATAAATCAGGGCAAAAGCACAGCGATGCAGACTGTTTGTCCCGTGCCCCACTTCCTGCCAGTACCGTGGACCTCGATGACGATTCCCTTTTCCTTGGGGTCATTTCCGCGTCCACCCTGGCTCACCGCCAACGAGACGACATTGAATTACGGTCCCTGATTGACTATCTCGAAGGAAGCGCTCAGACTCCGCCCCGCATCTTTTCACGCGGCCTGTCATCATTCTGCTTACGGGAAGGTATCCTGTACAAAAAGAACTATAGGTCGACGGAGCCTGCCTATCTGCTCGTTATCCCTAATGCCTTTCGCGATGAAATCTTGGAGGCGTCCCACGATGATCCTTCCTCTGGTCACCTTGGTTCCTCCCGAACGTTGGCCCGCATACGGCAAAAATATTACTGGCCCAAGCTCGCGGAGGTTGTGAAACGCTACGTCCGAACTTGCCGCGAGTGTCAACGTCGCAAGACGTCGTCGACTAAGCCGGCCGGACTTTTGCAGCCTATTGATCCGCCACAAGTTCCTTTCTACCAAGTCGGCATGGATTTACTCGGCCCCTTTCCGGAGTCTTCGCTGGGTAACCGGTACATTGTGGTCGCCACCGACTACCTCAGTCGATACTGTGAGACGAAAGCTCTTCCCCGCGGAAGAGCTGCGGAAATTGCCACCTTCTTCATGCAGAACATCGTGCTTCGTCATGGCGCACCCACGGTCGTTATAACTGACAGAGGCACGGCCTTTACCTCGGCGCTGACACAGGAAGTTATGCGACTCAGCGGCACGAGTCACCGACGAACAACAGCTTATCACCCCCAAACTAATGGACTCACTGAGCGCCTAAATAAGACGATCGCCGACATGATTTCCATGTATGTCGACGACGACCACCGCAACTGGGATGCAGTACTCCCTTACGTTACGTTCGCATATAACACCGCGCTGCAAGAGACTACTCACTTCACACCATTTCGCTTAGTCCATGGTCGCGAGGCCGTGACAATGCTCGACGCCATGCTGCTTCCTGGTAGTGAAAACTCCACTGTCGTGGGGGCCGACCGCTTTGTTCACGAAGCCGAGGCCGCCCGCCAACTTGCTCGGCAGCATATCCGACATCAACAAGAAAAAGACGCTCGCCGTTACAACCATCGCCACAGGGATGTCACTTACCAGCCCGGAGAACATGTTTGGGTGTGGAGCCCTGTCCGTCAACGAGGGCGCTCTGAAAAGCTTCTTCGGCGGTACTTTGGCCCCTATGAAGTGTTACGCCAACTCGGCGAGGTAAACTATGAAGTTCTCCCTCAAGGAACTGTTCGTTCCTCAAGGCGACCAACGTCCGAAGTTGTGCTTGTCGCCCGAATGAAGCCTTACCACGCCGGCTAGCAGCTCACTCGTCTCTACCTTCTCTCTCTCCACTCGGCTCTTCACCGTGCGCACCCGTCGAGATGGTGATCGGCCAGAACCGCCACATGGAATTCGGCAACGTCAGCATCCATTCCACACTTGCCGTGCTGTTCAACCATAACACGCTGCAGCTTGAATATTTCGTCGGACGGAGTACCCACGCTTCACTGTCGCTGAACGCTGAACGACCGCGTGCTGCTCCCACTGGAAGTAGCCTATGTCCAGACGACTAAGAGCGCAAAGATCATGGCATTCTCCATCCTGACCGTCCATATGCTCCAGCTATCCGCATCTACGATGATTGTCTTAATGCCTCCCTCTCCTCGCGTACGAGATCACGACGGCCGAGAAAGTGGATTCCGCGCCCGTCGCCGATACCTACTATATACACCAGGACTACTGCGCCTCTGCAAGGGCACTCTATGATCAGCGGATGTTCGTGCCCCAAAAGCCTGTGCCCGGGGAAGCGGCTGCCGCACCACACGCCCTCCAGCGCTCCGGCGGCGCTTTCCAGAGGGGGGGAGCAATGCCACATTCCTGGACATTCTCGTGGCGCCGTCTCCTGGCCGAACTGTCTCAACCGCCATCCTGGCTAGCCTTAGCCATGGTGGCGGGCGGGGCTTCTTCGTCGTCTCTTCTTCGGGTTCCGCTCGGGAGTTCGCTGCTACCTGGCACTGTTCAGTAAAACGTGACCTGGCTGTCCCGACTGTATAGCCGTGACAATATAGTTCACTGGTGACGTACGCTCTAAGATGCAGTAAGGGCCAATGTGCTTGGCCGAAAATTTGGACGCAGCCGGAACCGAGAGCCAGACCAATGATCCAGTGGAGAAGTGTGTAGCGGGCGTGTCTTGGTCCGACTCATGTTTCCGGAGCCCTTGACGTTCGGCGGTGAAGGAGCGAGCCAACTGGCGGCACTGCTCAGCATGGCGGATAATGTCAGAAATGGAAGTATATTCTGAGCTGTCGGGGTTGTAGGGAAGGATTGTGTCCAGCAGACAGGAAGGCTCGCGCCCAAATAAAAGAAAGAATGGGGAAAAGCCGGTGGTTGCCTGGGATGCGGTTTTATATGCATAGGTCATGAACGGAAGGACTTGATCCCAATTAGAGCTGTCGGAACTACTGTACATGGCGATCATGTCCCCAAGAGTACGGTTGAATCGTTCGGTGAGGCCGTTGGTTTGGGGGTGGTAAGCGGTAGTGGTACGGTGGACTGAGTGGCACGCATCGAGAAGCTCGCGAACAACTTCATACAAGAAAAAACGGCCGCGGTCACTGAGAAGTTCTCGCGGAGCGCCGTGACGCAGGACGAAGTGATGAAGAAGGAAGAAGGCGACGTCGCGAGCAGTAGCAGCAGGTAGGGCAGCGGTCTCTGCATACCGAGTGAGGTGGTCCACGGCGACTATAATCCATCGATTGCCGGCGGTCGTGAAGGGCAGCGGCCCATATAGGTCGATGCCCACACGATCTAAAGGGCGAGCCGGGCACGGTAATGGCTGTAACGGGGCAGTCGAGGGTCGAGGTGACGACTTCCGCTGCTGACAGGCTGTGCAGGAGCGAACGTATCGACGAACAAAGTTGTACATGCCCCGCCAGTAGTACCTCTGGCGTAGCCGCTCGTAGGTTTTTATCGATCCAGTGTGAGCGCTTTGAGGGTCGGCGTGGTAGTGCGCACAGATCTCAGACCGAAGATGGCGGGGAATCACGAGGAGCCACTTTCGGCCGTCCGGACGATAGTTGCGGCGGTACAGAAGATCATCGCGGATGGCGAAATGGGAAGCTTGGCGACGAAGGGCCCGAGGGAAGGAGGACGTAGAGTGCGCACGAAGGGCATCCAGCAAGGAAGAAATCCATGTATCCTGGCGTTGTTGATTGGGCATGTCGATAGCAGTGAGCGCTGCGAGTGGGGAATCAGATACAATGGAAGAGGGCGCAGGAGAGGGCAGTGGCTAGCGTGACAAGGCGTCGGCGTCGGAGTACTTGCGGCCCGACCGATAGACAACGGTAACATCGAATTCCTGAAGACGGAGTGCCCAGCGGCCAAGGCGTCCTGAGGGATCTTTGAGGGAGGCCAACCAACACAAGGCGTGGTGATCAGTAACGACGGTGAACGGGCGGCCATATAAGTAAGGGCGGAATTTTGTGAGAGCCCACACTACGGCCAGACACTCCTTTTCAGTCACGCTGTAGTTCGACTCTGCTTTGGTGAGAGCACGGCTGGCGTACGCAACAACGTATTCAGAAAATTCGGGCTTGCGCTGGGCCAGGACAGCACCGAGGCCCCATTCCGCTTGCCTCGGTGTGCACCTCAGTAGGAGCACTGCGGTCATAGTGCCGAAGAATAGGGGGTGAAGTAAGACGACGACGGAGCGCAGCAAAGCTTCATCGCAGGCAGAGTCCCACGTAGACAGTCGGCGGGACCATTGAGGAGTTTCGTAAGGGGCGCGACGATAGAGGCGAAATTAGGGACAAAGCGCCGAAAATAGGAGCAGAGGCCCACAAATCAGCGCACCTGTTTCGTAGAGGTCGGTTTAAGGAATTCAGCCACAGCCCGGAGTTTGGCCGGATCAGGTAGGACGCCATCTTTGGATACGAGGTGGCCGAGTATTGTCAGTTGCCGGGCACTAAAGTGACATTTCTTGAGGTTAAGCTGAAGGCCAGCACGGGTGAGGCAGCTCAATATCTGGCGCAAGCGCTGGAGATGCGTCGGAAAATCGGGCGAAAACACAACATCATCCAAATAGCAGAGACAAATGTTCCACTTGAGCCCGCGCAATACATTTGTAGAGCGGTTTATTGGCACCTTCAAGCGCCGGCGACGAAGACCCTGGCGCAAGAAGTCTAGGAACGAGCGAGGCGAGGGACCGGCACACAAGCGGCAGTTCTCCAGCACGAGCCTGCTACGGGCGGCGCTAGCGCTTCGTCGTCGTTGGTGGCGGTGCTGGATCATCTTCTTCATTCCAACTGCCCCGGCGGAAAGAGGGAGCCATCCTGGCGACTCAAGGCGAGGAGACGACGAGAGGGCTGTAATAAGGCTTCAAGCGGCTGACATGAACGATGTCGCGACCACGGCGGCGATGGTCCAAAGAAGGTGTCACCGGTTCGATGATATAGTTCACTGGTCACGTACGCTCTAAGATGCGGTAAGGACCAATGTGCTTGGCCGAAAATTTGGACGCAGCCGGAACAGAGAGCCAGACCAATGATCCAGAGGAGAAGTATGTAGCGGGCGTGTCTTGGTCCGACTCATGTTTCCGGAGCCCTTGACGTTCGGCGGTGAAGGAGCGAGCCAACTGGCGGCACTGCTCAGCATGACGGGTAATGTCAGAAAGGGAAGTATAGTTCTGAGCTGTCTGGGTTGTAGGGAAGGATGGTGTCCCGGAGGCAGGAAGGCTCGCGCCTGAATAAAAGAAAGAAAGGGGAAAAGCCGGTGGTTGCCTGGGATGCGGTGTTATATGCATAGGTCACGAACGGAAGGCCTTGATCCAAATTAGAGCGGTCGGAGCTAATGTACATGGCGATCATGTCCCCAAGAGTCCGGTTGAATCGTTTGGTGAGGCCGTTAGTTTGGGGGTGGTAAGCGGTAGTGGTACGGTGGACTGAGTGGCACGCATCGAGAAGCTCGCGAACAACTTCAGACAAGAAAACACGGCCGCGGTCACTGAGAAGTGCTCGCGGAGCGCCGTGACGCAGGACGAAGTGATGAAGAAGGAAGAGGGCGACGTCGCGAGCAGTAGGCGCAGGTAGGGCAGCGGTCTCAGCATACCGAGTGAGCTGGTCCACGGCAACTATAATCCATCGTTTCCGGCGGTCGTGAAGGGGAGCGGCCCATATAGGTCGATGCCCACACGATCGAAAGGGCGAGCCGGGCACGGTAATGGCTGTAACGGAGCAGTCGAGGGTCGAGGCGGCGACTTCCGCTGCTGACAGTCTGTGCAGGAGCGAACGTAGCGACGAACGAAGTTGTACATGCCTCGCCAGTAGTACCTCTGCCGTAGTCGCTCGTAGGTTTTTAGCGATCCAGCGTGAGCGCTCTGAGGGTCGGCATGGTAGTGTGCACAGATCTCAGACCGAAGGTGTCGGGGAATCACGAGGAGCCACTTTCGGCCGTCCGGACGATAGTTGCGGCGGTACAGGAGATCGTCGCGGATGGCAAAATGGGAAGCTTGGCGACGAAGAGCTCGAGGGAAGGGGGACGTAGAGTGTGCACGAAGGACATCGAGCAAGGACGAAATCCATGGATCCTGGCGTTGTTGATTGGGCATGTCCATAGTAGTGAGCGCTGCGAGTAGGGGATCAGATAAGGGGGAAGAAAGGTGCAGGAGAGGGCAGTGGCGAGCGTGACAAAGCGTCGGCGTCGGAGTGCTTGCGGCCCGACCGGTAGACTACGGTAATATCGAATTCCTGAAGACGGAGTGCCCAGCGGCCAAGGCGTCCTGAGGGATATTTGAGGGAGGCCAACCAGCACAAGGCGTGGTGATCAGTAACGACGGTGAACGGGCGGCCATATAAGTATGGGCGGAATTTCGTGAGAGCCCACACTACGGCCAGACACTCCTTTTCAGTCACGGTGTAGTTCGACTCTGCTTTGGTGAGAGCACGGCTAGCGTACGCAACAACGTATTCAGAAAATTCGGGCTTGCGCTGGGCCAGAACAGCACCGAGGCCGACTCCGCTTGCGTCGGTGTGCACCTCAGTAGGAGCACTGGGGTCATAGTGCCGAAGAATAGGGGGCGAAGTAAGAAGGCGACGGAGCGCAGCAAAAGCTTCATCGCAGGCAGAGTCCCACGTAGACAGGTCGGCGGGACCATTGAGGAGTTTCGTAAGGGGCGCGACGATAGAGGCGAAATTAGGGACAAAGCGCCGAAAATAGGAGCAGAGGCCCACAAATCGGCGCACCTGTTTCGTAGAGGTCGGTTTAGGGAATTCAGCCACAGCCCGGAGTTTGGCAGGATCAGGTAGGACGCCATCTTTGGATACGAGGTGGCCGAGTATTGTCAGTTGCCGGGCACCAAAGTGACATTTCTTGAGGTTAAGCTGAAGGCCAGCACGTGTCAGGCAGCTCAATATCTGGCGCAAGCGCTGGAGATGCGTTGGAAAATCTGGCAAAAACACAACAACATCATCTAAATAGCAAAGACAAATGTTCCACTTGAGGCCGCGCAAGATGTTGTCCATCATTCGTTCGAACGTGGCGGGAGCGTTACACAGACCGAATGGCATTACGGTGAATTGATATAGGCCGTCAGGCGTAACGAATGCCGTTTTAGGACGGTCGGACGCAGACATCGGAACTTGCCAATAGCCGGAACGAAGGTCCAGAGATGAGAAGAACTCGGCGCCTTGCAAGCAGTCAAGGGCGTCGTCAATACGGGGTAGCGGGTAGACGTCTTTCCGCGTAATTTTGTTGAGCCGGCGATAGTCCACGCAAAATCGTATCGAGCCGTCCTTCTTCTTCACCAGGACAACTGGGGATGACCAAGGACTGGCAGATGGCTGAATAATGCCGCGTTGTAGCATGTCGTCCACTTGCTCAGCGATGAGGCGGCGCTCGTGAAGTGACACACGGTAGGGGCGCTGGCGGAGAGGAGTATGGGTACCGGTTTCAATGTGGTGCTCGACATTGGTCGCACGGCCCAAAGAAGAGGACTGGTGGTCAAACGATGAGCGAAACTGGTTGAGCAGGGCAAGAAGCTGCGCGTGTTGAGCTGTGTCGAGGGCGCGGTCAATAGAGCGGTCGAAAATGTCCGAAGGCAGTGGGTGATCGGGAGTAGGGCTACGTGGGGTGAGGGCAGCGATGTCGGGACTGGAGGAGGTCACATAGGTGTCCAAGGAAGTGATGAAGGTAGCGGTTTCAAAATGGCCAAGGCACTCGCCACGGAGCAGGGAGAGGGCACAGAAGGAGGTGTTAGAGACGAGGATGGCGGCAGTACCATGTTGAATGTCGATGACGGCGAAGGGAACAGAGAGGCGTCGGCGAGAAGCAAGGATGGGGGAAGGCGTGAAGAGAATGGTGGCGTCAGAAACAGAGGCGCGCAAACAGGGACAAGCACAGCACTGTCAGGGGGAATGTGAGTGTCCTCGGCGACAACAAACTTAGCATCACGGCGAATCGAAGGCTCGTCGAGGGGCGCATCACAGAGCGTAGAAAAGACGACATGCGCACGGGCGCAGTCAATGACGGCGCTGTGGCGGGATAGAAAATCCCAGCCAAGGATGACGTCATGGGAGCTTGCACGGAGAACTAAAAATTCGACAACATATTGTCACAGGCCAGACGGAGAACAGTCGTAGACGTAGAGGGGGACCGCAAAACGGCCGAGGGTTTTCATCGCCCAGAACAGAGCCAGCTCGAGCGCGCCTCACGCGAACGCGACCACTTCGTCCTCGTCACGGCTTAGCGCGCAGGTAGCTCGAGCCAGGTCCGTGCATTAGTCCCCCGAAAAAGAAGAGCATCGTCCCGATGCGAGGGTATGTACAAAGCAGAAAACGAACAGGAAAAGCAGGAAGACAATGTTAAAAAAAAACGAACAAAAAGAAATAAATTAAAACGCAGAACCCGAACACAGTTTAAAGTGGAGCGTCATCGCTCTCACGCGAGAAGTATGGCTTAAGTCGCATTTCATGCACAATGTCAGTCCGTGGTTGCCGACGACCGGTAGACACAGTTCCACGTGGAACAACCTCATAATCCACGTTTCCAACACGACGGAGCACCTCATAAGGTCCGAAATATCGGTGCAGCAGTTTTTCGGACAATGCCTTTTGGCGGACAGGGGTCCACACCCACACACGGTCACCGATGTTGTAGGTAACCTCCCTGTGGCGCCGGTTGTAACGTCTGGAGTCTGTGTCTTGTTGAGCTGTGATGTGCAAACGAGCAAGCTGGCGAGCTTGCTCGGCTTGTTCGACAAAGGAGCCCGCATCTGGTGTCAAGTCATCATCCACGCACGGGAGCATGGCGTCCAGCATCATCCGCACTTCTCTGCCGTAGACTAGACGGAATGGTGTAAAGCGGGTTGTTTCTTGAGTCGCAGTGTTGTACGCGAATGTGATGTACGGGAGTATTTGGTCCCAGGTTCTGTGTTCCACATCCACGTACATGGAAATCATGACGGCCAGTGTTTTATTCAGGCGTTCTGTGAGCCCATTTGTTTGGGGATGGTATGCTGTCGTTGTTCGATGGCTGGTGTGACTCAGCTCAAAGATGTCATGGACAAGCTGAGCTGTGAATGCCTTCCCTCGGTCTGTAATGACGACGGACGTAGCGCCGTGTCGAACCACTATTGCACGCATAAAGAAGTGCGCAACTTCGAACGCTGTGCCTTGAGGGAGAGCCTGCGTTTCGGCGTAACGCGTCAGGTAATCGGTTGCAACAGCTATCCATCTGGACGGAGAACAGTCGTAGACGTAGAGGGGGACCGCAGAACGGCCGAGGGTTTTCATCGCCCAGAACAGAGCCAGCTCGAGCGCGCCTCACGCGAACGCGACCACTTCGTCCTCGTCACGGCTTCGCGCGCAGGTAGCTCGAGCCAGGTCCGTGGCAAAACCCTCGGCCGTTCTGCGGTCCCCCTCTACGTCTACGACTGTTCTCCGTCTGGCCTGTGACATCTGGTGGAGGTCGCTTGGGTATTCTCGGCTGATGCTCCATCCTTCCTCGGAGAGCCGAAGCACAAGCCCCGTGCCTCTTGTGCGAACCCCCGTCCATCGTGTCAGCCGCAGGCTCCGCGGCTTGTCTCCAGAATTCGGACTCCGGCCTCAAGAGAGCGCACCCATGGCTACGACCACGGCAGCAAGGTCAGACAGCGCCCCGTTCATACCTGCTTCTTTTGTGAGCCTGCAAAATCCCCGGATCCCGAAGCCCTTTCACGGCGGATACTCGGAGGACGCCCAAGACTGGCTTGATCAGTTCGAGCGCGTTGCGCGTTTCAACGGCTGGGACGACAGTGCTAAGATCCGGAACGTCTACTTCAGCTTAGAAGACGCCGCTCCGATCTGATACGAAAACCGCGAGACGAGTCTAACGACGTGGCAGGACTTTCGTCGCCAGCTGTTGGAGACTTACACCAGCAGCGATCGCCGTGAACGGGCCGAACGTGAATTGACCGCTCGCATTCAGCTACCAAATGAGAACGTAGCGATGTACGTGGAGGAAGTGACGCGCCTCTGTAACCGAGCGGACCCGACCATGACGGAAGAGAAAAAGCTCAGACACCTGATGAGAGGCGTGAAAGAGCAATTGTTCTGCGGTCTTGTGCGAAGCCCGCCCAGAACAGTCGCCGAGTTCCTCTCCGAGGCTGTGCTCATGGAGAGGGCGCTCCAGCAACGGTACAATTTCTACGACCGGCAGCTAAACCCTATCTCGGCTCTACACCCCCTGGATGCTGCTTCGGGGGTCAATACAAGCTCCCTTCGGGACATCGTGCGTTCTGTGGTCCGTGAGGAGCTGCAGAAACTTCGGGGGATTTTTCCTGTGGACTCTCTGACTAGCGCCATTCGGGAGGAAGTTCAGCAGGCGCTCAGACCACCCGTCGCTCCAGTAGAGCCGCCACCACAGCCAGTTGCTTGGCCGCCAGCGACGTATGCGGACGTGCTGCGCCGTCCTGCGCCGGTTCCCTGCGCGCCACCGTATGCCCCTTCGGTAGTCGCAGTACACGCCGAGCAGCCGGTTCCCTACTGGCAAGCTCGAGGACAGGCGCCGAGAATGACCAATATTTGGCGTGCGCCAGACCGACGTCCCCTGTGTTACCATTTTGGCGAGGCCGGTCACGTCTTCCGGCGGTGTCGATATCGGCCTCTGGGATTCCGAGGCTTGTCTGCAGGTAGTCCCCGTCCGCGGCATGCCGAACAGCCTCAGGAGTTTGACGAATACGTCACCCGCCGGCGTGGTTCACCACCTCCTCCGCGCCGAACGTCCCGATCGCCTTCACCTCGCCATTCGTCGCCTCATCAGTCCGGTTATGGACCTGGTGCACAGCGTGGGTCCTCGAGCCCGCACCGGGAAAACTAGAACAGGCGACCTTTGGAGGCGAGGCCGCCGAACGCCGCATTGCCGAAAAGCTTCCACCGACGCGCCGACTGACCCTTCCCGAATTGACGACCACGATACCGATGACGACGACGACGACGACGACGACGACGAAGACGGCGCCGACGACTGGGTCTGGTAAGACCAAGGTCTCCCTTGACATACCCGTGCTGATTGACTCTAAGGAGGTTAGCGCACTAGTGGATACAGATGCGGACTACTCGATAATGAGCGGTAGGATGGCTAAGGTACTGAATAAAGTTATGATGCCGTGGGCAGGGTCACAGATACGTACGGCTGGTGGCCACGTGGTTACGCCGCTCGGAATGTGTACGGCCAGAATTACGGTGCGCGGATGCACGTTCGTGGCAACGTTCCTCATTCTGCCTGAATGCTCACGAGACGTCATTCTCGGTCTCGACTTTCTTCGAGAAAATGGTGCGACTATAGACCTTCGAAATCGATTGGTTACATTTTCAACTGAACTCGCCGCCACCAAACCCGCCCCCGAGAATTGCAGAGCCGCACTGCATATATCGGACGATGCCTTAACGGTGCCTCCACGGGCGAGTATTCTGGCTAGGGTCACTTGCGACGCGACCACTTCGTCCTCGTCACGGCTTAGCGCGCAGGTAGCTCGAGCCAGGTCCGTGGCAATATAAAACATCGGCGATGACTACGCGTGCTGTGCAAGCGGCAGACGGATGAACGGGCTCGGCGCTAGCTGTACGGAGGGAGAGTCCAGAAGATGGGGTGGTAACTGTAAGTGTCTTGACGCCGTCTACAAACACGTCAAGAAAATTCGGCGGTGAAAGGCGAGGACTTAAGCAGGGCGATGATAGCGCAGTTCGTGCCCCAGGAACTGCGGCTGCTAGTTTTCCGAATCGGCGGGGACGGGGCGACGCCTCATGGGCGACAAGGAGCGGCGGCGAGGGGAGGGCGAGCGGTGGGAAACGTAGGGCTGGCGACCAAGCGCGCGGTCAGGTGAGGTCCCCTGATGCGGTGGTTCGAAAGATGCGCGAAAGGTGCGATCTGTATCGCGGTAGTCCGGCAGGGGGTGGAGAGGCGCAGGCAGAGTACGTCGACATAGGCGAGCGACGTGGCCTGGAAAACCGCAGGCGTAGCAGATCGGTCGGTTGTCAGCCGTGCGCCAAGGATTGTAGGCAGCGGGCGCGAAACGCTGTCGGGAAACAACAGGCGCAGGCACCGCAGGAGGAGCATAGGCATAGGCCTGCGGCCGCGGTGGTCTTCTGACAGCCTCTGCATACGTGAGAGGCACGGGTGCGGGCGCAGGCGGCACGCTTACTGGAGGGTCGTAGCTTAACGGGGCGGCAACTGGGGTGGGCTGGATCGGAAGTAGACCGGCCTGGGGAGCCAAAGGTGCCGGTTGCCGAAGACTAGGAAGTGCATCGGCGACCTCCTGCGCGATGGCATTCCGGATCTCAGGACTGAGGACGGGCGGTGACGGGTGTGGGTTAGATATGAGCGATAGCTGCCGGGCGACCTCTTCCCGCACGAAGTCTTTGATTGTGGCTAGCAAGTCGTGGTTGATGCCCAGGCCGGAGATGGAGTCGGCAGGCGGGGAAAGGCGACGAGCGCAAAGACGCTGCTCACGCAACTCGTCAAAACTTTGGCACAGTGTATAAACCGAGGCGACGGTGGTGGGGCTCTTCGCCAGCAACATCTGAAAAGCGTCGTCGTCGATGCCTTTCAGGACGTGCTTAATCTTGTCAGCTTCGGACATAGCCGGATCAACACGCTTGCATAAGTCAACTACATCTTCAATGTAGCTCGTGAAAGTCTCGTCCTTGTGCTGAGCTCGGACACGCAGGCTTTGCTCAGCGCGCAGTTTCCGGACGGCGGGACGGCCGAAAACCTCCGCAAGTGCGCTCTTGAAAACGGTCCAGGTGGAGATGTCGGCCTCGTGGTTTCGGAACCACAGGTTCGCTACGTTGCTCAGGTAGAATATAACGTTGGTCACTTTGACGTTGTCATCCCAATTATTATGGCGGCTCACCCGTTCGTATGATTCCAGCCAATCTTCTACATCCTGGTCGCTGTGGCCGCTGAAAACAGCGGGGTCGCGCTGCCGGACGGCACCGGAGCAGATGACGGGCTGCGGCGGGGGGGCGGGCTGTTGACTGGTCTTGGACATCGGGATGGTGCGGCTGCGAAGGTCCACGGTGATGGGGAACGGTGAACGCAGCAACCTCCACCAAATGAAGAGTGGTTTATTGGCACGTTGAAGCGCCGGCAACGAAGACCCGGGCGCAAGTCGTCTAGGAACCAGCGAGGCGAGAGCCCGGCACACAAGCGGCAGTTCTCCAGCACGAGCCTTTCACGGGCGGCGCTAGCGCTTCGTCGTCGTTGGTGGCGGTGCTGAATCATCATCTTCATTCCATAGGTTAGGTTAGGTTAGGTTAGGTTCGGCTAGGCTAGGCTAGGTTAGGCTAGGCTAGGCTAGGCTAGGCTAGGCTAGGTTAGGTTAGATGAGGTGAGGTTAGGTTAGGTCAGGTCAGGTAAGGTTAGGTTCTCTAGTATGTCAATTTATAGAAATCTATAGAACCCTATACGAAATCTATAGAACTCTATAGGAAATCTATGGAACTCTATAAAAACCTGTAGAACTGTATAAAAATCTATAGAACTCTATAGGAAATCTATAGAACTCTAGAAAATCTATAGAATATCTATGGAACTCTATAGAAAATCAATAGAACGCTATAAAAATTTATAAAAACATAGAAACCTACAGAACGCCTATAGAAATCTATAGAAAATATATAGAATACATATAGAAATCTATAGAACTCTATATAAAATCTAAAGAATATTGATACGTTTCCACAAGCAAGTCGCGTGCACCGACTTCCGCAGACGCCGAACGACGCCATGCACCTTTGCGCATCCTTGACGCGGATGTAACCGTGCCGCCACGCTCATGTACTCTCGTTACCGTCAGGTGCGACGACCAGTCGAGTGCTGCAGGGGTGGCCGAACAGAACACTGAGCTGCTGCTCCATCACGGCGTCTGTGTTGCCCGCGGTATCGTCCATCCGACCAACGGCCTCGCGGATGTACTCCTTACCAACTTCGGCAATGAGCGACAACGCATCGCCAAAGGGACCACGGTCGCCTACTTGGAAGATATCGCCGAAACTTCTGATTGCATCGCACTCCAGACCGGGACATCTGCCAGCCGACCGGCCCAATTCGCCCTCGATGTGAACCCCGCTCTATCACCTACCGAGAAGGATCGACTTGTCGGGCTGCTCTCTCAGTTTCAAGACTGTTTCTCGTCTGCCTCCGCGGTCAAGCAGACGCCCCTCACCAAGCACCGCATAATAACCGACGAACGTATCCGACCAGTCCGACAGAACCCATACCGAGTGTCACCGCGGGAACGCGAAGTCATCGCTCAGCAGGTAGACGAAATGCTGAATGACGGTGTCATACAGCCATCGAGGAGTCCCTGGGCTTCACCTGTCGTCTTGGTTAAGAAGAAAGACGGCAGTCTGAGATTCTGTGTTGACTACCGCAAACTCAACCAGGTCACAAAAAAAGACGTCTACCCGCTACCACGCATTGATGACTCCTTGGACCGGCTGCGCCATGCGCGCTACTTCTCCTCGCTCGATCTCAAAAGCGATTATTGGCAGATCGAAGTAGACGAACGGGACCGTGAGAAGACTGCGTTTGTCACACCGGATGGACTATACGAGTTCAAGGTCCTACCGTTTGGATTGTGCTCCGCTCCAGCGACATTCCAGCGAATGATGGACGCAGTCTTATCCGGCCTTAAATGGCAAACTTGTTTAGTATATCTGGACGACGTTATTGTGTTTTCCCCAACGTTCGAGGAACACCTCCAACGCCTTTCCACCGTGCTACGGGCTATAAGATCTGCCGGCCTCACGTTGAAACCTGAAAAGTGCCACTTCGGTTACGAAGAGCTCCTGTTCCTGGGCCACGTCGTCAGCCGTCGAGGTGTTCAGCCCGATCCCGCCAAAACTGCAGCCGTCGCCAACTTCCCTACTCCATCCGACAAGAAGACAGTCCGGCGTTTTTTGGGACTCTGCGCCTATTACCGCCGATTCATTGCAAACTTTTCACGAATTGCTGCCCCATTGACGCGTCTCACCCGAGATGATGTCACCTTCGCCTGGACAGAAGAACAGCAAAAGGCATTCGATGAATTACGGCACCGCTTGCAAACAACGCCTGTGCTTGCCCACTTCGATGCCCATGCCGAGACCCTGGTTCACACGGATGCAAGCAACGTAGGCCTCGGCGCTGTGCTCGTACAGTGGCAGGATGGCGCTGAGCGAGTCATCGCGTACGCTAGCCGGACTTTGTCTCGTGCTGAAACCAATTATTCCACCACCGAGAAAGAGTGCCTCGCTGTTGTCTGGGCAGTGATGAAATTTCGCCCGTATCTTTATGGCCGCCGCTTCCAGGTCGTGAGCGACCATCATTCTCTTTGCTGGTTGACGAACTTGCGCGATCCCTCCGGACGCCTCGCACGTTGGAGTTTACGTCTACAAGAGTTCGACATGACCATCGTGTATAAGTCCGGACGCCAGCACAACGACGCCGACTGCTTGTCCCGTTCGCCTATCCAGTCGGCGAACGAAGACGAAGAGTCCGACTTCCCTCTTATCGCAACTGTCGACACAGTCACTGTTTCGCAGCGCCAACGTGAGGACCCGGGACTCGCTCCACTCATCGACTTCCTGAAAGCCCGTACTACGGAAGTACCCCGTCCCTTCGCCAGAACGCACTCCTCGTTTTGTCTCCTAAACGACGTGCTCTACAAGATCAACTTCTCTCCCACGGGAAGGGATTATCTCCTCGTCGTGCCAGACACTCTCCGCGACGAAGTCTTGCAGGCATGTCATGATGAGCCCACCGCCGGTCATCTCGGCTATGCTCGAACTTTGGCTCGCATTCAAAAGAGTTTTTACTGGCCCAAACTTGCGGCGGCAGTGCGCCACTATGTACGAACGTGCCACGATTGCCAGCGACGGAAAATACCGTCTGTAAGGCCAGCTGGTTTACTGCAGCCTGTCCAAGTGCCCAGACTTCCATTCGAGCAGGTTGGCATGGACTTGTTGGGCCCTTTTCCAACTTCCTCCTCGGGCAACCGGTGGATAATAGTCGCTACCGATTACCTCACGCGATATGCTGAAACAAAGGCCCTCGAACGAGGCACGGCAGCCGAAGCAGCGAAATTTTTCATCGAGCGCATCGTCCTCAGGCACGGCGCCCCGTCAGTTGTCATAACGGACCGAGGCACAGCTTTCACGGCCAAGCTGCTGGAATCCGTCATGCAGCTGAGTGGCACTACCCACCGCAAATCCACCGCCTACCATCCACAGACGAATGGCCTGACCGAACGTCTCAACAAAACTCTCGCCGACATGCTGTCTATGTACGTGGACGTTGAACATCGGTCTTGGGATGACATCCTACCGTACGTCACATTCGCGTACAATACGGCACAACAAGAGACAACGCGCATGACGCCCTTCTCTCTGTTGTATGGCCGCGAGGTGTCCACCATGCTAGAGGCCATGTTGCCCCATGACGGTCGTGACTCCGAAGCTGGTACCGAGGACTTTACTCAGCGCGCCGAAGAAGCACGGCAGCTTGCGCGACTGCGCATCCGGAACCAGCAAGGCCGAGACGCTCGGCGTTACAATCACCGCCACCGAGTAGTGACCTTCGAACCGGACGACATGGTGTGGGTGTGGACTCCGATTCGACGCCGAGGGCTTTCCGAGAAACTGCTAAAGCAGTACTTCGGTCCGTACAGAGTGGTCCGTCAGCTCAGTGACGTCACATACGAACTTCTTCCAGACGGCTCTTCTACTTCTCATCGCCGCCAGCAGAAGCCCGAAGTCGTCCACGTCGTGCGAATGAAGCCGTACTTTTCGCGCGAGCACCGCTAGCAGCCTACCGCCACGCCATAACCACATGCTTCTTGTGACCGTTCATTTTCGCACCATCCTTGCTTACTAACTGCTTATTTTCTGCCATGTTCTTGTGAACTGTTTTTCTTACCTTCTTTTCTTGCGCATTCATCGGGTCGATGTTTTTTTTTTAGGGAGGGGGGTAATGATACGTTTCCACAAGCAGCCACTAGGCGGCTGCTCTTCGCAAGTCGCGTGCACCGCCGAGTGAAAGAAGAAGAAGATCGGTTCCGGCTTCCTCTGGGTGCTCTTGGCTTGTTCTCCGGTGCCGTCCACGTCAACCATTAAAGCGTTTCGGTTACGAGCCCCAACGGCTACGTAACAATATCTAATGTACTCTATAGAAAATCTATTCCTATAGATATTACCTATTGAACTCTACAGAAAATCTATTGAACTCTATAGAAAACCTATTGAGGTCTATAGTGAATCTATTGAACTCTACAGAAACTAAGGTATAATGTTTCCAAAAGGTGCCTCCAGAATGTAGAGAAAAGAAAACGATACATCCCGGTGATATTGTCACGTAGTGGTGACTGCAGTCGGGCAAACAGCTAAACAGCGAGAATGTCTTTGAAGCAAAACCCTTTATTTTGGCTGACTTGCGCCCGCAAAGAACTGAATCACTCGGCGGTGGCATAGCAACAAGCGTGCTCGGCGGTCGTCGAACACAATCCCCGCCGCAGTCCGCCGTGCTCTTTTCAAAGCTGATAGCGAACATTAGAACATTCTGGCTCAAAGCAGAATCGGCTTCGCCAGGATGCGATCAATCGAGCTAAATCTAGGCGCGTCTTGCGTCACAAACGAAGCGATGAAGCGGCGTGTCGGCAGCCGTGAAGCATGAACAAACACTACAAACAAACGCTACAAAGATTCGCCGCATTACTCCCCTCTCAAAGAAGCATAGACTTGATGCGTTAGAACATAATGCGGCTATAAATAATGATAAACTGACTGTGCAAAAATAAACACCGAATGTGG
The DNA here is from genome assembly GCF_055824585.1 of Amblyomma mixtum. Taxonomy (NCBI): domain Eukaryota; kingdom Metazoa; phylum Arthropoda; class Arachnida; order Ixodida; family Ixodidae; genus Amblyomma; species Amblyomma mixtum. The sequence goes on from NC_143016.1 coordinate 201,061,443, forward strand.
AAACACGGCGTCTTTTAGCATGCATGATAGGGCTTTAGGCGTACGACATGGACTACTTCTGGTCGCACGCGGCGTCGCTGGGATGCAGTCACTTGGTCAGGAACGACTTCATAGTCCAATTCACCTAGCCGACGAAGAACCTTGTACGGGCCGAAATAGCGGCGCAAAAATTTTTCACTCAATCCTCGGCGGCGCATCGGTGTCCGCGTTGCCTCTTCGTAGGTTGTAGCGTCTGGCGTTGGTCCGCTGCTGGTTTTTGATCCATAATCGGGCAAGTCTTCGGGCTTCTTTTGCGAGGCGTTGAAAGTAGGCGTCGACGTTATCTTCCTCGGTAACGTTCGGCAGCATGGCGTCTAGCGTGGCCGTGGCCTCTTTGCCACGGTCGAGCCTAAATGGTGTCATCTGGGTTGTCTCCTGCACTGCGGTGTTGTAGGCGAAGACTACGTAAGGCAAGATGACGTCCCAGCTCTTGTGTTCGGCATCAACATACATGGCGAGCATATCGGCGATGGTTTTGTTGAGGCGGTCGGTCCGTCCTTTGGTCTGCGGGTGGTATGCAGTTGTTCTCCGGTGGCTGGTTTGGCTGTAATGGAGGATGTCTTGCGTCAGTTCCGCCTTGAATGCTGTTCCTCTGTCAGTGATGAGCACATCGGGGGCGCCGTGTCGCAGAAGAATGTTCTCCACGAAAAATTTGGCGACCTCTGCTGCTGTTCCGTTCGGTAGGGCTCTAGCCTCGGCGTATCGCGTCAGGTAGTCGGTCGCTATGATGATCCACTTATTTACAGATGTTCATTTCGGGAAAGGGCCAAGCAAGTCCATGGAGATCTGCTGAAAGGGCCTTGAGGGGGGTTCAATGGTGTTCAGAAATCCTGCTGGTCGGGTTGGAGGGGTCTTACGTCACTAATAATCTCGGCAGGTTTTCACATAATGTGCGACATCAGAAGACAGTCGGGGCCAGTAATGCTTGTCTTGAATGCGGCGAAGGGTGCGAGAAAACCCGAGATGTCCAGCTGTCGGCTCGTCGTTTGAGGCCTGAACTTCTCCGCGCAGACTAACAGCTACAACAAGGAGGTAGGCTGTCTTGTTTGTTGCAAAGTTCTTCGAGGACATCGTTTTATAAACAGAACGAAGACAATCTTCGCTTGAACGAGGCAGCGGTGAAGAAACCTTGCCTTCCAAGTATTCGATGATGCATTTTATGTCGGGGTCCGCGCGTTGCTGTTGTTCAAAAGAGCTGGGGCTGATGGGTCCCAGGAAGGCGTCCTCATCGTCGTCCGGCGGTGGTGCATCTACAGGGGCTCGTGACAGGCAGTCGGCGTCAGAGTGCTTGCGTCCGGTCTTGTAAACGACGGCTACGTCAAACTGCTGGAGCCGCAGGCTCCATCGAGCGAGGCGGCCGGAGAGGTCCTTCAAACTGGCAAGCCAGCACAGTGCGTGCCGATCGCTGACCCCCTTTAACGGTCGTCCGTACAGCTAGGGGTGGAATCTCGACATAGCCCCGATGATGACAACACTCACTGTACTGCCACTCTGGTAAAAGTGCTTGGGGCAGTGTAGGAACAGTTGTTTTCAGTCTGCGGTCCATGAGGAGTTCAGATGGTGAGTATCCCTCCTGTCCTGGTGTTGCTCTATGAGCAAGAAGGCCTTCAGCGATACTTTCTGACTTACGAAGTATGTTTTTTGCAGTCTGTACAGCTCTTTCGGCTTCCCCATTACTTTGAGCATAGTGAGGGCTGGAAGTTATGTGTTTGACACCCCACTTGCTCAGAAATTGTGCAAACTCTAGCGAAGTGAACTGTGGGCCGTTATCTGACCGCAACACATCTGGGATGCCATAGCGAGCAAATTGTTGGCTGAAGAAATTAGCAACCCGCTTGCTTTGCGTTCCATGTAGCTCTTCCGCTTCGAAGAACTTTGAGTAGTAGTCGACTGCGATGATGTAGTTCCTACCATCCAGGTGGAACAAGTCGGTGCCAACTGTTTGCCATGGATGGGCGCTCTGGGAGGTCAGTCTGAAGGAGATGCTCGGTTGGTACTCGGCGGTGCTTGGTACAGGTTGGGCATCTGCTCACCAATACCTCAATGTCATGACTGATCCCTGGCCACCATGCAGCCTCACGTGCTCTGGATCGGCATCTAACTATGCCCTGATGTCCAGTATGCAGTCGTTCCAGAACTTCTTGGCGTAGACTTGGTGAAAAGACGAGCCTTGTCCCCCTAAGCAGCAGTCCATGCACAACAGACAAATCGTCAGCCACACTTGCATATTTCCGTACTTCCGGAGTCAATCCTTCTGTTTTAGGCCATTTGGTTTTACAGTAGTGAATAACCAATGAGATTGCAGCATCCTTTGTGAGCTCAACTCTGGTTCTCTCCAACATCTCAGCTGAGGCTGGCAGTAGTTAGACTGTCAGGAGCTCGTAGTCTTGAACAGCTGATGCAAGGTCTCCACTTGAACAGTGTAGTGGCTTGCGTGATAGCACGTCTGCTGTGTGCATGTCTTTCCCCGGTGTGTGTGTGTGATGGTGAAATCGTACCCGAGCACACGCATGCGGAAACGTTGAAGTCTTGGAGTCATTTCATCAATACGCTTCGTTGTGAACAGAGACACTAATGGCTTGTGGTCGGTTTCGATGTGAAAGCGCAGTCCCAGAACGCACATTCTGAAGCGTTCACACGCCCATGTTGTCGCAAGTGCTTCTTTTTCCACTTGAGCATACCTTTGCTCTGTCGATGTCATCGCTCGTGAGGCATAGGCTACAGGCTGCCGCCTGCCTTCACTGTCTGTCTGGAGGAGTACGGCTCCCATGTCATAAGACGATGCGTCCGCTGATATGGTCAAAAGCTTCTGTGGACCATAGTATCATAATACCGGAGTTGACATCAAGTCTCCCTTGATTGCTTCGAATGCTCTGTTGAACCTGGGACCAACACCAACTCGCTTCACTGTGTAGCAGTTCTCGCAGTGGCTGGGTCTTCTCAGTCAGCTTCGGAGAAATTTTGCCAGTTGATTAACCATACTGGAAAATTGGAGCGCAGCAGTAACAACCATGCCCATTAACCATGCTCAGGAACGACCTTAGTTCGGCCGTGTTCTCTGGCGGTGGCATCCTTCTAATGGCTTCTGCCTTTTCTGGGTCAGCAATGATGCCATCACTGTCGAGAATGTGCCCATGAAACATCACTCTTGATTTCCGGAGTTCACACTTGTCCGGATTCAGTGTCATTCCAGCCTCCTTGAGGCGTCGGAGCACTGCTGCGAGCTTGGCATCGTGGTCCCCCCTGTCTTTGCCGTACACGACTATGTCATCTTGGTGGCAAGCCTGCCCTGGTAGCCCTTCTAGGATGCGGAGCATTTTCCTCTGAAAATATTCCGGCGCTGTGGCTATGTCAAAGGGTAGTCGTAAGAACTGAAATCTTCCAAATGACGTGATGAATGTGGTTAGTTTTTGCGATTCCAGTGCAAGCGGTGTTTGCCAATAGCCGGCATTTGCATCCAGCTTGCTAAACACTTTTGCATTTGCCAGGTTTGCCAGGTTCTCTTCGACTGTGGGCATGATGACTCTTTCACGTATCACCTGCTGGTATAGCTGCGTGTAATCTATGCAGATTCGTATCTCGTTCTTCTTCTTAGCGATCACCATCGGTGCACACCATGCCGTTGCGTGGTCCACTTGCTTGATGACCCCCAGCTTCTGCATTCTGTCAAGTTCTTTTCTTACTTTGGGCAAGAGAGGAACTGGCACTCGTCGAGGCACGGCTACAGCACAAGGTGTAGCCTTTGGCTCGAGTGTCACTTCGTATGCCGTCTTCATTTCCCCTAGCCCAGTGAACAACGAGCGGAACTATGCTCTAGCCTCGGGTAGCTCACCATTTTGAGCAGGCCTTTGTTGAATGTTTGCATCCACAGCATCCAGGTGTGCTAGGACATCTAAAACACGTATGGCGGGTCGTCCCAGCAACGCCGTTTGCAGACCTTCCACTACAAAAACTCTTTGACGAGCTTTGTTTCGCCAAGCAATGGTAGCACTGAACATTCCTCTTGACTTCATCGGCGTTCTGCCTGGTCCGAAGAGTCTCTTGTCTGGCAGTTTAAGCTTCTCCATGCGGCTGTCCACATACTGTCACGTTGTAGTGACGGCAGTCCAGCGGTCAGGAAGACACCAGAAATACTTGCAAACGAAGCTCTTTATTTGGGCTGACTTGCGCCCGCAAAAGAACTGAATCACTCGGTGGCGGCGTAAGCAACAAGCGTGCTCGTCAATCGTCGATCTACGAATGCCCGCTGCTCACGGCATCGTTCAATTTAAAGTCGGCAAGGAAACTTCGAGATAACAGGTCGAGATCATCTAGAGTAATCTGGAAAATCGTAGATGCAGCTGTTCATGGCTGCGAACATTCGAGATTAGACCGGTCGCTTCTCGCGTCAAGAACAAAAATGATAACACCACTTTCCTGCGGCCTTGCGCGAACGAACGGACACTACAATGATACGTGGCATTACCCCCCTCCCAAAGAAGCATCGTCTCGATGCTTTAAAATGAAAATCAACGCGGAGAATGCTTCGAGAACTTAGAGTCCTTTAGCGTTCCTAATAAGGTGTAAGAACAGCGGTAAAAGCTTCAAGTCTGGCCGTGTCATCGTAGTCGTCGTCGTCGGTGTTGTAGTTTTTGTCGTATTTGTCGTCGTAGTCGTAGTTGTCGTCGTCGTCGTAGGGATCGTCGTCGTCGTAGGGATCGTCGTCATCGTAGGGGTCGTCGTCGTCGTAGGGGTCGTCGTCGTCGTAGGGGTCGTCGTTGTCGTGGTGGTCGTCGTTGTCGTAGGGGTCGTCGTCGTCGCCGTAGGGGTCGTCGTAGTTGAGGCATAGTCTTGTGTTTTCGTTGATGGAGAATCTTGGTCCTTGCGCTTAGAAGCAACCTCACCTCCAGAGGCTGCTTTATTCAGTTTAACCTTCGGGGGCTGGGGGAGCGTCCACGCATCGCGTAACCTCGGCTAGGAGATACAAAGCGCGGTGAAGATGGCGACGGGGAACGTGATAGGCGGCTCGGCGATGAGCATCCTTCCCGACGCAAAAACTTCGATTTCGGCTGGTCGCTGGCCGGGTCGGGGTCGTGGAGCGTCGTAAGAAAACACTCGGATGCCCAGTCTTCTGTATGGGCAGTGCCGGAGGACGTGACCGGCTTCGCCACAGTGGAAGCATAGTGGACGGCGCTGGTCAGGAGTTCTCCACTCGTCGCATTTCCTCGTCTGTGAGCGGCGCTCGTAGAACGGGCGGGTTGGGGCGAGAGGGCAGCGGTCCAACGCAGCTTGCTGTGAGCGATAGGGGCTTGGGTCCCGTCGTCGAGGTGCAGGACGGCGCACTGCTGCGGCGTAAGTCATGACTGGGGGCTGCAGAGGCTGCGTGGATGATGGCGTCACACCCAAGGCCTGCTGAACTTCGCCCCGGATGACGTCTGTGAGCGAAGTAAGCTGCGGCTGCGTTCCCGTTGGCAGCAATCGTCGGAGCTCTTCACGCACAACTTGACGTATAACCTCCCGCAGGTCATTGCTGTTAGCGTTGTCCAGGCAGCTTGCTGAAAAAACGCGCTGCTGGCGGTCATACTGGCGGGCTCGGGCATCAAGAGTTTTTTCCATCGTGGATGCCTGTTCTACAAATTCCGCGACGGTTTTCGGTGGGTTGCGGACGAGGCCGGCAAAGAGTCTCTCTTTGACTCCTCGCATAAGAAGCTTTACTTTTTCTTCTTCTTTCATGTCTGCGTCGGCACGCCGGAAGAGACGCTTCATCTCCTCAGTGTACATTGCAACGGTCTCGTTTGGATGTTGCATGCGAGACTGTAGCAGCTGCTGGGCTCTCTCCTTTCGCACGACGTTCGTGAAGACCTTCAGAAGCTGCTCCTTGAAGGTTTCCCAGTTCGTGAGGCTAGCTTCCTCATTCTCAAACCAGATTCTTGCTGGTCCCTCCAAGGCGAAGAAGACGTACCTAAGTTTCGTAGCATCATCCGAGTTGTTGAAGACAGCCACACGGTCGAACTGTTCCAGCCATTCTTCGCGGTCGGCGCTAGGCGAAGCGTCGAAGGTTGGTGGCACTCGGGGCTGCTGAAGAATGATTGGAGTCGTCGTCTGGGGCAAGCTCATGGTAGACGTTTCTGCTGGCTTTCGCTTCCGGGTAGGGTTCGGCAGAATCCCGAACTCAGGTGCGTCCCCTTGCAGGCATCGGCTTGCGCGGTGGACTGGACTCAGGTCCTGCGGTAGATGACTCAGAGGGCTTGCGTCACGACTTGTAGGGGGTGTCCGGAACATGAAAGGCTACCCAGCACCTCCACCAGATGTCACGTTGTAGTGACGGCAGTCCAGCGGTCAGGAAGACACCAGAAATACTTGCAAACGAAGCTCTTTATTTGGGCTGACTTGCGCCCGCAAAAGAACTGAATCACTCGGTGGCGGCGTAAGCAACAAGCGTGCTCGTCAATCGTCGATCTACGAATGCCCGCTGCTTACGGCATCGTTCAATTTAAAGTCGGCAAGGAAACTTCGAGATAACAGGTCGAGATCATCTAGAGTAATCTGGAAACACGTAGATGCAGCTGTTCATGGCTGCGAACATTCGAGATTAGACCGGTCGCTTCTCGCGTCAAGAACAAAAATGATAACACCACTTTCCTGCGGCCTTGCGCGAACGAACGGACACTACAATGATATGTGGCAATACTATGAGGATGGGATGACAGTAACATCTGCTCCAGTATCGACCTTAAACTGGACGGGACTTCCATCAACAAATGCTGTGATGAACCAAGGTTCCTGACCATCGGTATTGTTGATCTCCCCAAGGAATACTCGTCGATGGCCGTCTCGATAACTGCTGGCGTGCAGACAAACACACTGTGGCAAAGTGACCGGTTTTTCCACAGTTATTGCACACTTTCCCCGATGCCGGGCACTGTCTTGAAGTGCTGTTGTGCAATGCCGCACCATTTGCACACGTTCTGGCCGGTTTCCTGTCCGCCTGAAGGCTTGGCTGCTTTCTGTGGCGCGTATTTGTTCTTTGGTCGTCCTTTCGGGCGTCGCAGCTCCTCAACTGCAGCGTTTTGTTCAGCCGTCTCGTGCAACTCGTTCTGCTGCCTTTTCACAACCTCTGAGTTTCGCGCCATTTTTGTTGCAGACTGTAGAGTAAGCTTGCGATCGAGTGGCATCCTCTCGCTAAGCCCAACGTCCAAAAGTCCTACTACGAGGCGGTCACGAATGAGCTCATCCTTGAGTTTGCCGCATTCGCACGTCTCGGCAAGTTTGTGCAAGTCTATAATGAACGCCTCGACCGACTCACTGCTTTGCTGAACCCGACGGTTGAACCTTGCCCTCTCGTAAATTATGTTCGTGCAGGGTATGAAATGCTCCTCAAACTTGCTTTTAACAGTAGCATAGTTCGCCATTTCAGCGCCTGTCAACTTCAGTGACGCTAGAATATCTTCAGCTTCCTTCCCCATTGCATACAAGAAGGTGTTTACTTGCGTTGTTTCGTCACGGAGGTGGAGTGAAGAGACGAGTCGGTAGCGTTCCCACCTTGCAATCCAGCGTTTCCAGTCCGCTGGGTCGCGGAAGTCCAACTTTTCGGGAAGCTCGATGGCGAAGGGATTGAAGAAATTCCCGCCATTTTCATGCTGCGCTGCGGCGGCCCTTTTTGTGGCGTCTTCTCCTCTCTCGTCAGACATGCTGGAGGCTGATTTATTTATTTATATATTTATTTCACATACTTTCAGGGCCAGAAGGCATTACAGAAAGGAGTGGTACAACAAAAAAAAATACAGAGCATAGTTATACAAAACAAGTTATATGATGGCAGAAAACAGTTTTCTTGAAGTTCTCAACATCGGTAATGGCAGCGATGGAGGGAGGAAGGTCGTTCTAGTCAACGCTGGTTTAGGAATAAAAGAATCATGACACAATTTTGATCTCGAAAATGGAACACCGACTTTAAATATATGATTGGAACGGGATGAAATGTATGAAGGGCTCGAAAAAAGATGATCCTTTAAAAGAGGGTTATGGTGATACAGTCTGTGGAAAAGACATAGTCGAAAACACTTCCGGCGCGAAGAAAGGTCTGGTAAGGCAAGTGTGTTTTTCATAGAAGTAATGCTGGCGTAACGGGAATAGTTAGTTAAGATGAAACGTGCTGCACGATTTTGAATGGATTCTAGTGTGTTTATCAGTGTGATTATATTAGGATCCCAAACTGCAGATGCATATTCTAACTTTGGTCGTACTAATGTTTTATAAAGGGTTAGTTTTATCGGCAGAGGCGCGGTAGAGAAATTTCGGCGCAAGTATCCAAGAGTCCTGTTGGCGTTATTTGCGACATGTTCGACGTGTCTATGCCATGATAAGTTACGTGAGATATGAACGCCTAGGTATTTGTAGGAGTTAACTGATTCAAGTGGAATGTCGTGAAGAACATAAGTACGCTTGTTATCAGTGATATAAGCGCGACGTGACACATGCATCGTTTTACATTTATTAACGTTTAGTCGCATGCACCACTGATCACATCAGTTAGATACGCTTGTGAGACCATCCTGAAAATAAATAGAATCAGTTTGGTTAGATATTTTGTGATAGATGACGCAGTCGTCTGCGAAAAGCCTGATAGAAGAATGAGAGATGCATTCAGGAATATCGTTAATGTAAATTGGGAAGAGAAGAGGTCCTAGTACCGACCCTTGTGGTACAGCGGATGTCACAGAGGTGTGAGAGGAGGAACAGCCGTTAGCAGAGACATATTGAGTTCGATTCGATAAGAAGATTTTAATCCAATTCAGTACGTTAGGGTCAATATTAAGCATGCTAAGCTTAAGAATTAGGAGATCGTGGGAAACAGTATCAAAAGCTTTCGCGAAGTCCAAAAACACACAGTCTACATCAATGTTCAAGTCAGTGTAAGCAAAAAGGTCATTAGTAAAACATACAAGCTGTGTTTCACATGAAAATGTCTTTCTAAAACCGTGTTGTTCTGCTGAAAAGAAGGAATTATACTCAATGAAATCAATCAGATGAGAGTATAAGATATGCTCCGAAATTTTACATGGTATACTTGTGAATGATATAGGACGATAGTTATCGGGAGAATGAGTGTTAACTGATTTTGGTACTGGAACAACCTTGCCAACCCTCCAATCGCCTGGAAGACTGAGGAACAGAGTGACTGGGAAAAAAACATTGAAAGCATAATAGAAGAGTAGGGTTCAGAGAGTTTCAGCATTTTAGAGCTGATTGCATCGTCACCGGGCGAAGAAGACATTTTCAAGTTTTCAACCAACTTTTGCACGCCGACCCAGTCAATACTGATAGGGTCCATAGGCAAATAAGAGAAAGTAGTTACAGACGGTAAAATATTAGCACTTTTCTGGAAAACGGAAGCAAACACATCATTTAAAACGGAACAACACTGGTTCGGAGGAATGGAAATATTGTCAGAACGGGTTAGTTGAATTACCTTATCTTCTTTGCCCCCAACAATATTCCAGAATTTACGCGGATTAGATTGCAGAAGTGATGGGAGGGTGTTGTCAAAAAAGTTCTGTTTAGCATCATTAACAGCTATTAAATATTCAGCATGAATGCGATGATATGCTGCCCAGCGTTCAGGAAGGTTAGATGCTTTAGCGCGACGAAAAATACGCTTCTTTTTGTTGCATAAGCGGCGTAGGGTTTTGGTAAACCACGGAGAGGTAGTATTTGAGACAATCCTAATTTTAGGTACGTATCTATCTATTAATTCTATCAGTTTATTTTTGTACAATGACCAGTTTTCTTCAATAGTAAGTTCGGAAAAGTTCTCAGTGTAGTCGGCAATGAATGAGTCTAGTTCAGCTGTGATGGACGTGGTATCGGCGGCATTGTAATCACATATGGTCTTAACTATTTTCTTGGGACGAACATTCTTCCTAATTGTGAAGTGAAGCAGTGAGTGGTCACTCAGTCATTCTAGGCACGTTGGCGGAGAGACCAAATCTGGAGCTGTAGTAAAACAGAGGTCTAAAATATTAGACGATGTGCTGGTGGTACGTGTGGGTTTGTTAATTAGCTGGGTTAGATTAAAATCAGCGCAGGTGTCTAAAAAATTAGTGCACTCGGAGGATGGGTGCTTAAGGGAGGGAATACAGTTTCGCCACACTATGTTTGGGAAGTTAAAATCACCCAGTAGGAATAAGTGTGATTTCGGGTGTCGAACAATTAATTTATTCAGGGCATCATGAAGGTCGGCGCAAAAAGTAGTAGGTGAGGATGGGGATCTATAACAAGCGCAAAAGATAAGGTCACCCTTTGGAAAGTTAACATGGATGCAAACGATTTCTAGTGGTGAATCGATAGAGATAGCAAAGGAATTGATAGCAGAGCTCACGGCAATCAGTACACCTCCGCCTGTTCGGAAATCGCGGTCGTATCTGTAAAACTTGCATGTTTTTTCGCAGTCTAGTATTTCGCTATTCTTTATTTTTGCTGAGAGCCAAGTTTCGGTGAGCACAACAATATCAGCCGAGCATGCATCGATATGTGACGATAGTGATGTACGTTTGTTGATGACACTTCGGACATTAGTGAAAAGAAGCGATATGTAGTCTGTTTGCGTTCGATCATGAGATAGCTATGCTGAGCTTGAATGTGCGGTGGGTGAACCTGGTGGTGTGATGTCTCTTTTTGGGGTAATTGCACTCCTGGCTGGTCCGATTTCGCATACTTCGTCAGTAGCTGCACAATAAGCGTAGCATATTTTACCTATGATCAATTTGTTGTGGCGTAAAGAATAGAATTGGCCGCTAGCCTTGCCGAAATCACTAAGGGCTGCGTGGTCGCTCACCTCTCGGTCGTCTTCCGTGTTCACTTCACCGTTGACACACCGCTGCCACCATGTCGCGTTACCGAGGAAATGACGACCCTTGTTAACAGCACACACACATTTATTGCACTGCCGTAGCTCCAACCATGGCGCCGGCCACCGGGCAATTGCCGTTTCCCGCCGCTCTGTGCGTTCACCCCAGTCCCCACACGGGGTGGTGGCGCCATCTCTCGCGCCCGCATTCAACCACTATACACGACACTTCCCATTTAAATGGCTCGGCTGCCTTTGTCAGGTGGGTCAGTGGCTCGGCGATGCGCGAAAAGTTCTTCACAAATCTTCGGCAGTATGCGCACAGTCCGAGGAATCTGCGCACAGCTTTCTTATCGGCCGGTGGCGGAAACATTGCGATAGCAGCGGTTTTCTGCGGGTCTGGCCGTACTCCCTCTTGCTAACGATGTGGCCTAGAAACAGCAGCTCTTCATAGGCAAAGTGGCACTTCTCTGCTTTCAAAGTAAAGCCGGACGATTTTATTGCGTCTAGTACTGTTCGAAGTCTTTTATTGCGAAAGCAATACTGCTAGCACTTTTCTGCCGTCGGTGGAGGTCGTTCCTTCGCTCACGTGACAGCGTGACGTCACGACCAAAGGAGAGCAGGGGCCCCAACTCGTCTGTTCGGCCGTAGTCGTTCCTTCGCTCGGCGCTGCGGCTACCACGTGACGGCCTCGTCAGGCCGCCGCGTGAGGGCGCTCGCTAGAAGATAAATGGGGCGCCGGAGGCGCGCTCCGCTTAGTCATGTCTGGGCGTAATCCCTTATTGCTAACAATGTGGCCTAGAAAAAGCAGCGTTTCATAGGCAAAGTGGCACTTCTCTGCTTTCAAAGTTAGGCCGGACGATTTGATTGCGTCTATATAGTACTGTTCGAAGGCTTTTTAGGTGCTCCTCAAAGTTCGAGGCAAAGACAACGACGTCATCTAAATATACCAGACAAATCCGCCACTTCAGGCCTGCCAGCACTGTATCCATTACTCGCTGAAATGTCGCTTGTGCGGAACAGAGACCAAACGGCATCAACTTGAACTCGAAGAGGCCATCTGGAGTGACGAATGCGGTCTTCTCGTGATCTCTTTCATGGACCTCTATTTGCCAGTAGCCGCTCTTGAGGTCCATCGTTGAGAAATACTTAGCGTTGTAGAGCAGGTCCAGTGTGCCGCCGATGCGGTGGATGGGGTAAATGTCCTTCTTTTTGATGTTGTTCAAGCGGTGGTAATCAACACAGAATCGAAGTGTGCTCTCTTTCTTTTTCACTAGAACAACTGGTGCAGCCCAGGGGCTGCACCGGTTGAAGCTTGGATGACGTCGTCGTGAAGCATTTTAATTTTTTTCCACTTGGTCCCGGATGGCTTGTCGTTCTCGTGGTGACACTCGGTGGGGGCTTTGGCGGAGTGGTCGAGCGTGCTGGTCGGTTGTAATGTGATGTTTGGCAATCGGCGTTTGTCGGACCTTCGGCGATGACGAAAAACACTCACTGTAGCTTCGAAGGAGATAGCGGATCGGGTCGGGTCTGTTCCGGGGCAGGGCTGGGTTTATGTCGAAAGAGGGCGAGTTCTTTTGATCAGGCGAATCTTCTTCGAATTGGTCGGAGAGGGCGAAGAAGTCTCGTACGCCGGATATTTCGTCGAGGAAAGCAATCGCCGTTCCTTTGTTAACGTGCCGGTATTCTTCGCTCAAGTTAGTCAGCAGTACATCGGCTTGTCCTTTGCGGAAATGTGCGATGCCTCTTGCGATGCCGATTCCTCGGTCGAGAAGCACCTGCATGTTCCCCTCGATAATGGCTTCAGTGTTATTCGGTTCTGTAAAGCCTACGGTGACGATGACGCTTGAGCGGGGTGGGACACTCACTTGTTCCTCCTGGACACTAAGTGCAACGTGATTTCCGGAGTCCTCATCGACGGGATGGCCTCGTCCGTGGAAAGTGTGATCAGCTTGGATCGCAGGTCGATGATTGCCTGATGCTCATTAAGGAAATCCATGCCCAAGATCACTTCGCGGTAACATTGCCGTAGCACTACTAGGTTGCGCGATAGGTATGTCCCTTGAGAGTCACTCGCGCTGAGCACCGTCCTGATGGCGTAATGAGGTGGCCCCCTGAGTTGCGAATTTGCGGGCCGTCCCAAGCGGTCGTTACTTTCCTCAGCTGCGCAGTGAATGGTCCATCCATCACCGAATAATCAGCTCCTGTGCCGACGAGAGCGGTAACTTTCCGGCCGTCGATAACGACTTCTAAGTCGGATGTCCTGGCTCTGGCGTTGCACGTAGTCTTCGGCGTCGGGTTGCGGCTTCGTCGGGTACGTATGTGAATTGTGGGTGGGGCGTGTGGTCGAAGCTTTTCCCGATGACGGCGTCGTTTTAAAGGTGGTTCGCGTCGTGATCGAGGTTGTCATTGTATGCGGCGTTGGCGTAGTGGTTGCGACGTCTTGATACGGCATGGTCGCTGGAGGATCTTCGTCGTTTCCTCGGCAAGCAACCTGACCTCCACAGGTTGCTTTGTTTAGTTTCCCCTACGGGGGCTAGGGGACCTTCCTCGGACAGCCGTGGCGTAGCTGCGGCCCGGTGATGCAAAACGTGCGGTGTACGGCGACGGCGAGCGGGACAGACGGCTTGACGACACGTACTCCCCTCTGTGCAGGTAGTCGTCGATCTCCCGTGGTCGCTGACCAGGGAATGGTCGTGGGGCTTCGATGGCGAAACCTCGCAGGCCGATGCGTATGTACGGGCAAGGACGAAGTATATGACCGGCTTCGCCGCAATGTAAGCACAGTGGGCGGTCGTTGGAAGTCCTTCAGGCGTCGCACTTCCTGGGGCTTGCGCGGCGTTCGGGAACAGCTGGTTCACGTCGAAGAGGCGGACTTTGGCTCTTGCGTTGGGCTGAGGACTGCGCAGTGCAGCAGCGTAGGTTAAGGCTGGAGCTTCAGCAGGAGGCGAAGATGACGGGGTGCCAAGCGCATGCTGCAATTCTTCGCGTACGATTTCAAGGGTCGCTACTTGAGGCTGGTTGGAAGATGGTAGTAGGCGACGCAGCTCTTCCCGTACAATTTCGCCGATAACATCCCGCAGGTTGCCTCCGAATGCTTCGCCATCCGAGAGGGCAGTCGAGGTCACTTGGGGCAGTCGAGGAAAATGACGGGCTCGTGCTTGCAAGGTTATCTCAATGGCGACTGCTTCAGTGGTGAATTCCGCGACCGGCGTCGGTGGATTGCGGGTGAGAGCGCCGAAAAGTGCCTGTTTAGCATCACGCATCAAATTCTCCACATTCTCCTCCGTCATGTCAGGATCGACCCATCGAAAAAGGCGCTTCATGTCTTCTAGGTACGCGGTTACAGTCTGATTCCGGTGTTGTATGCGTGATTGTAGAAGGAGCTGAGCTCTTTCTTTCCTGATGTTGCTCGTGAAGGCCATCAGGAACCCCGGCCTGAATAATTCCCACGTCGCTAGAGAAGCTTCGCGGTTTTCGAACCAAACTCTCGCGGGTCCTTCCAAGGCGAAGAAAACATGGCTCAGTTTGGTCTGGTCGTCCCAACTGTTGAACACGGCGACACGCTCGAACTGTTCCAGCCATTCTTCGGGATCCTCGCCCGGTGAAGCGTTGAACGTTGGCGGCAGTCGGGGCTGGTGTAAAATAATAGGGGCTGGTGTCGTAGCCATGGCTGACGTCGAAATTGAGGGGTCGTTCATCGCTCGCGTGTGGTCCGGTAGCAGTCCGAATTCTAGTGGACGCCTGTAGAGACGACGGCTGCTTCGCCCTTCGCCTTCGGTTGGGACGACTTCTGCGGCTTTCTCGGGATCTTCTTCGAGACAGCTCGGGCTGCTTTGACGTCTCCCAGGGTGTGAGGGCGACCGGGACATCCGTTAGCACCTCCACCAGATGTCACGTAGTGGTGACTGCAGTAGGGCAAACAGGAAAACAGCGAGAATGTCTTCGAAACGGAACTCTTTATTTGGGCTGACTTGCGCCCGCAAGGAACTGAATCACTCGGCACCGGCGTAGCAACAAGCGTGCTCGGCGGTCATCGAACAGAATCATTGCCGGTGTCAGCCGTGCTGGAAAGTTACTAGAACATTCGGGCGTAGAATCGGCTCCGCCTGGATGCGATCAATCGAGATACATCTAGGCGCGTCTTGCGTCACAAACGAAGCGATAAAGCGGCGTGCCGGCAGCCTTGAAGCATGAACAAACAAACACTACAAACAAACGCTACAAAGATTCGCGGCAATATACATTGTGCTACGTCCCTACGTTGTGCTACGTTGTGCATATCTTTCGTTACACACGCGTTATGCTACACGTTTGCACACACCCACGCACCACGCACGAACGCAAGCACGAGCCCCGAAAGCGCACGTAGCGGGCGTCTTCATAACTGCGTCGTGTCATGCGACCGATTGAGCGAATATCGCGCTGGCAACATGCGCTGAATTTTGAGAAAACTATATTCGCAAAATCAGTGATCAAGAATGCAAGAGAAGTATTGTTCTTTATGGCCTTTATGGCAACCTTGACTGAGGAATAAGTGAGCACGCTGTCTGCCCCATGGACCAAGTAAAATTATAGAAACAGAACTCAGAAAATCAAAGAGTGACGGAAAAACGAGGAGATAGTTTCCTACACTCCATCAATGCGATGAGTTGATATATTTTGTTTTTGTGCGATGCTCTTCACTTGTGGCCATGAGTATTTTCAAGCGTGTACTAATACAGGCATGCATTTCGAGGCTACACCTTCGACTTGACGCAAGAAGCCACCCGAAAAAAGTACATGTGGGATAATTTTAAGTTTCACCGCGTTTCTAACCTTTAAGGCGCAACCAAAAAAGTGTGTGGCTTTGTAAACAGCTCGACTATCGCCATAAGTCACCAGTGCATGTCTCTAGGAGGAATTTATACTTGCAAAAATTAGCGCTCTATGCTGAGCGGTGGGAAGCGACTTCTTCATGGCAGAAAAGCAAGACGAAAAGACTAGAAACTGAGCGAAGAGACATAAACAGTAAATGGATGGCCTAGGGTGCACAGTAAGGCGGAGTTTGCGACATGAATGGGAACAGAGGTGGAAGAAGCCGTCCGAAGAGGCGCACTTTCGCCTGGCGCCACAGACGCCACGACAAGACGACATCGGGCCGGGGCATCTGTCGCGGTAAAGAGGCGCCGAGATCCCCTTCGCAAACAGCGACCGAGAATTGAAGAGCGACGTTCATTTCATGCAGCAGCATTCCCAGCATGTAGTCTAGCCAAGCCATCACCACACGCCCTTGAACACTTGGCCACAGAAGCCAGAACAATAAATGAGGTTTCTCTTGAAGACTTCACGCGGAAGGCGTCCTGGGCGACAGCACTAAATGCAAGCGCAACGAGACAAATTCATAAAGCTTTCTGTAGTGACACCGCTCGATATCTATACATTGCTACAAAACACGGCACACAACGCATGCATTAGTGCAATGTGGTATTCCAGATTTAGCACGGATTGTAACAGTTTTTAACGCGAGAGCATTATACTCCTGCCACAATGGCGCATTTAGTGCCACTTTCAACAACCCACGGAACACAAAAAGCGCTAATAGACGTCTAAAAAATGTCTTCGAAAAAAAGCTTGACATCTAAAAGAAGTTTCATCTAAGCAGTTTTTTAGACTTAAGACATTTACTAGCCTTCTATTAGCTCGCCTAACGCTACGCTTGTATACGGCTAGAAAGCTTCTGAGGTAGAACTTTTCTAGAATTTTTTTTTAGACGTTCCTTTTTTTTCTCAAAAAGGTGCCTGGATTATTTGACGCATTTGAAGACTGATTTTAGTGCTGCCTGTAAACCCTCTAAACCTTTAAAAATGTTATAGCTCATTTTTCTGGTATACACCACTCAAAAATGAACTCAAAGCTGATTCGCAATGACCTGAAAAATGAGCCCACATTGCAAGGGATGTATGGCTGTAGTAATCAACCATAAATGCATGTGCTAGCACACTTTTCAGTCACTGTGTTACTGTTTATTGAATCCAGTGCATACACCCCCACACACACCAGGAGATTAATGTTAGAAGCCACGGAGGAGGTAGCTTCACTGGTTTGGCTGACATTACAACGGTAAGCACTTGGATGGCGGGAAATTGTCGAGCAGCAACAAATTGTTAAATCAAAAATTGATTCGGCCCCGGGCCTTGTTCACAACGGATGCGTTGATTAGCAAGTTGCTGTGATGTGGATGGCAGTGAAGAGCTCGCTAGATGTTCCAAAAATTCAAACAACGTGCATGGACACTGAAAGCCAAGCAGTCAATAGCAAGTGCACTGCCTTACTGTGATGCACACTGTACTCACAGAACCTCCTAAGCTGCATCTTGCAAACAGGTTTTCTCTTACCTGCAAGATCTGGCTGAATCAAAAGTGGTTGATGGTTGAAATCTTGCACCGTCGCACGAAAACATAGCAGAGATTCTGCTGCCCTGGTAATACCTGCATCACTTCAGTATACACCAGAGATGGTGTAAGGAGATAGCGCCACCCAGCGGCGTTCGTGAGGAGAAGAAGACAAAGCACGAGGAGCGCGTGCGGAGGGGTACGCGGGGCTGGTCGAAGAGGATTACGTGGCAGAGAAGAGAAGAGCGCGGTGGACGACGGACGTGGACGAGTTCTGCTGGCTCCCCGAGTTCCGGGCTTGGGCCTCAGCCGCAGACGTCCGGGCCACCAGACCTGGACATCCATCGTCGAGAGCCTCAACCACCAGGCCCAGGCGCCACTCTTCTCCGTCCATCCGTCAGCTGCTCCACACAGGCCGCCTCTGGCGCCTACGTGACCTTTTCCGGGATACCGGACCTGGGAACCGTGCCGGGAGCCCACGAACGCTGACGCTGCGGTAGCGTTGCATCGACGTTGGAACGCCAAGAGACTCCTTGACTGACCGACACCCAGCCGGTCCTCCCCGCTCGTTGCTCGAATAAGAGACAAGTAGTGTGACTTTCCTCTTTGACTTTCTTTTCCCTGTATTGTCCGTAAGCATTTTGTTCTGTTTCCCCGTGTGTTTTTCCCGTGAGTTGTTGCCTTGCTCTCTTGTTCCTTTCCTTTCTTCACTCTCATAATGAAATTGGTATCCTTTCCTATAAAAGCCGCCTCGTTTATTGTTTGTACTTTTGTATTTGTGTAAAATAAGACCTGCAATCCCACAGATCCTCACAAATTTGGCGTCCACTACGACAGGACGAGGTCGGTTTTTATTTATTTGCCTGTTGTGTTAATTTAGGAACAATATGAGCGCTTCAGATTTGGTTGCTTTAGGCGAGCGCATGGGCTTGCGCGGCGCGGAGTTACGAGCGTGGGTGGAGGACGAGCTTCGTAAGGCACGGGAAGAGAGAGCCGCTGAGCGTGAAGCTGCGAAGCAGAAGCTGGAGTTAGAGGCACGGAATTTGGAGACGGGTCGTGAAGCTGCGAAGGAACGTTTGGAGTTAGAAGCGCAGAACTTGCAGCTACAAATAAGGCTCAAGGAGGATGGCGCAAATCCTCCGAGTGACCGTGGAGAGCGTAGCGCCTCATCGACCAGCTCCATTAACCCGCACAGCCTCATACCACAGTTCAATGAGGCGCGGGATGACCTCGATGCCTACTTAAAGAGGTTTGAGCATGTGGCCACGGGGCAGGGTTGGCCAAAAGAAAAGTGGGCAACGGCGTTGAGCTTGTGCCTTGGTGGCGAAGCACTTAGGGTCTTCGGTCGGATTTCGCCTGAGGATTCCGTGGATTATGACAAAGCGAAGCTTGCCTTGCTTCAGAGGTTTAGGTTCACCGCGGAAGGGTACCGAGAGAAGTTTCGCCAGAGCAAGCCCCAGGATGTAGAAACGGCCTCGCAATATGCTGCCAGGTTGTTTAGTTTCTTTGACCGTTGGGTCGAGATGCGGAGAGAAGGCCGCACTTATGAGGTGGTTCGCGAGATGGTCGTGAGCGAGCAATTTCTGAACAACTGTCATTCTCGTTTAGCCCTTTTCTTACGTGAGCGGGAGGGCAAGACAGTTTCCAAGCTGGCGGAGGCTGCCGATTATTTTCTCGAAGCACAGCGGCAAAATAACTTGTTGTTCTTCAAAGAACAGAGGGAGCATACGATGAATAAATCCAAGGACGAGGTTTCAGGTTCACAATCTCGCCTGCGGTGTTTTCTTTGCGAGAAGACTGGGCACAAGGCGGCGGATTGTCGGACGAAGCCGAAGCAATCGTATTGCACCTGGTGCCGCGAGGTAGGACATGATGCCCAGTCATGCAAAGCTAAGAGGCCAGGAGACCGTGAGGAGTCCGCCTGTTGCATGACACCTCGATATTCACACCCCGATAGCACTGCAGTGGTAACGCGCGTAGAGGGCCAGTTGGGGGAGATGGTCTGTCCTTCCAACCTGGTGGAAACTGCTATGCCCGTGGCGCACGGTGAGGTGTTCGGCCAGCCTGGTTCGGTATTACGGGATACGGGTAGCACCGGCATTGTTGTGCGTGAGTCCCTTGTACCGGCAGCGGCACTTACAGGGAAGCAGGCTACATTATTCTTGGTCAATGGGACCCGTGTAGAAGTTCCGGAAGCGGAGGTGGTGATTTCCTCACCATACTTCTCGGGTAAGGCCATCGCGCGGTGCTTGTCTACACCCCTATACGACATCATAATAGGCAATGTCCCCGGGGCTAAACCTCCATTCTCTGTCGACCCGCCAGTTCTAACTGATCAGGCAGTTTCCCTTGCCATGACGGGTGCGGTCGATGTTCCTTCCCTTACGGTGACAGCAAAGGTTTCAGAGAGTAGTAAAAGCCCCACTCTGAACACACTCTACTTGTCACGGCCGGAGTTTCGCCTCAAACAGGAAGAAGACCCGACCTTAGAGGTGTGTCGCAGGAAGTTTTTAACGCCTTTAACTTTTCTCCGCTCCCACGTGCTATATGTCAATGGAACGATCTTCCAAACTGCATTGCATCGCAGCGCAACCACGGCACGTTTCATAATCATCTGGTCAAACATTATATAGATAACACCTAGCACGTTTTCTTTGCCCGAGTCATGCCTGTTTTTTTTTGTTTTTTTTTGTTTTTTTTTGTCACACCCTGTTTATCAGCCCATTCGCCTTCCTGTGTATTTGCTCATGTTCTTTTTTTCCCGTTACTATTATGTCGTATTTATATTCTATTTTTTATTTAATGTTTTTCTGCATGTATTTTGTACTGTCGTGATAATTTGTAATCAGCGTTTAGAATGTAACAGTGTTTGTTTCTACGCATTTTTGGTTTCTTCTAGCTACTGTTGCACATATATATTGCTCCCCCCTTACTCAATGCCTCCCTGGAGGCCTGTAAGGTACCTGTAAATAATAATAAAAAAAAATATTTCGTGGCAAGGGACAGACCGCTCACTCTTTTTATACAGATGACGGTGTTCTTTTCCGAACATACCAAGTGTGTCCCGGCCGAGTCGTTGAGCAAGCGGTGGTACCGAAGGGCTTACGCACGCAAGTCCTTATCTGGCGCATAAGAGTGCATTATCCGGCCATCAAGGAATACGGAAAACAATAGCAAGGGTGCTCAGTCAGTTTTATTGGCCCGGTGTACAGGCTGACATTAAGAGTTATGTCAGATCGTGTGCTAAGTGTCAACCGACTGTGTCAAAGGAAAGGGAGAACAAAGTAAATGACGCCGTTGTTCCATCGGTGCCGGCGGACAACGGCCGGCACAGAGTGTATAACATCGTAGGACGGGGACATTTAAAACCATAGTGGAGACCGAGGTCGGTTTGGAGAAACCGGTTTCACAAAGGAAAACGGAAGTACTAGTTGAAAGAGTTCTCGCGACGGTGAAGTGGTTTGATGTGAAGAATGGAATACGGAAGAATATAGCCCACACCTGTTCTTGTTGGCATTATCTGTGTTCATGTTTGTTTTTGAGTGTCGGCTACCTAATTTGTATGCCTTCCGTGTTTCTTCGCCCTTCTATAGACGCTTCACGTTGACTTTCCATGTGCTCTCTGTGCTGTGTGTGCGAATGTCTGTGAACGCTTCGAACATTGACGACCGTCGTATTGTGTGTGGTGTGTAGTGTGCGCGCTGTGGTGCGGTGTTCTGTGTTGCGATCGTCGAACGCGTCTGGTGTCGCTCTCCTGAAGTTGAGTTTTTTCCCTTGGAAAAAACTTCCGAAGAGGGGGCCTTCTGTAGGGAGATAGCGCCACCCAGCGGCGTTCGTGAGGAGAAGAAGACAAAGCACGAGGAGCGCGTGCGGAGGGGTACGCGGGGCTGGTCGAAGAGGATTACGTGGCAGAGAAGAGAAGAGCGCGGTGGACGACGGACTTGGACGAGTTCTGCTGGCTCCCCGAGTTCCGGGCTTGGGCCTCAGCCGCAGACGTCCGGGCCACCAGACCTGGACATCCATCGTCGAGAGCCTCAACCACCAGGCCCAGGCGCCACTCTTCTCCGTCCATCCGTCAGCTGCTCCACACAGGCCGCCTCTGGCGCCTACGTGACCTTTTCCGGGATACCAGACCTGGGAACCGTGCCGGGAGCCCACGAACGCTGACTCTGCGGTAGCGTTGCATCGACGTTGGAACGCCAAGAGACTCCTTGACTGCCCGACACCCAGCCGGTCCTCCCCGCTCGTTGCTCGAATAAGAGACAAGTAGTGTGACTTTCCTCTTTGACTTTCTTTTCCCTGTATTGTCCGTAAGCAATTTGTTCTGTTTCCCCGTGTGTTTTTCCCGTGCGTTGTTGCCTTGCTCTCTTGTTCCTTTCCTTTTTTCACTCTCATAATGAATTTGGTATCCTTTCCTATAAAAGCCGCCTCGTTTATTGTTTGTACTTTTGTATTTGTGTAAAATAAGACTTGCAATCCCACAGATCCTCACAGATGGGTTAAATCTTGAACCTTACTATGACAGCCACGCAGGGGCACATTTGAAAGATAAGACAAATAAAGGTGCGTGTGTATAAGGCTTCTAACACTGCATTGCCAAACAAGCCCTTTCTAATCTGTACGATGAAGCTCAAATAGCGGGCAAGAGATTACTTACACCACTGCACAAGAAGCATTAGTCCAATTCCCACCTCAGAACTGAAACAATCTCCAGGCCAAGTCGTCTGAACAACCAAGTACAAGGTGCTGCGATTAATTTGCGTGAAACTAGACCAGGTCCTTGATCCTCCGGCCAACAGTTGGAGTTCTAAAGGACAAACAAATAATGGGGCTTGTGGAATGATTAGCAAACAGCCTAGACCTATACAAGAAATCATGAAGTGAAAGAAAAAGTGTCAGCTGCAAAGAGTGCTTTCCAAAACTTGAGGAGTTCAGCAGGCAAGGAGGACCTCTGAAAACCACTGTTGAACAGCCTGCACCCAAAACGAAATGTACACAGTGAAGCAGGGACAACGCCAGCTGTGCACGGTGCAATGGTTTGCCAAAAAATAAAAGCAGCCATGCCTGCAAAGAGCCGTAGTACTTCACTGCACAGTCAACAGCCTGCACACATACAGAGCAGCACCACTGAGTAAACTACCTTAGTGCAGGGCTCTCAATCGTAATGAAACAAAAGCTTGACAAGTCAGTGCAGTAACACACCCGGATGTCAAGATTCTCTCATTTCATTTTAATACTATGGGCGAATAACCAACCACAGACCTCAGGCAAATCACAAAGCTTGCAGCAGCTAGGCATACAAAAGGCCACATAGCAGAAGAAATAGCTCAGGGCAGTTCCGCACAAATGAACTAAAATTAGGCAATCACAGTTTTTCTACAAAGTACTCTCCCATATTTTCATCATGACCTGCAACAAAAACAGTCAGCAACTGTATTGCTTCAGTGGTTTGCTTAGTTTACGCATGCAGTCATTGAATAGCATGAAACCAATACAACTTCCACTTCATGATCACTTGTAAATTGTGGTGGTGGTGGTGGTGGAAAACATTTATTTACACATGCACTACTGGAGGTATTGCATGAGCTGACCCAGAGGGGGCCAGCCCTTACAAGTACTAGGTGGAGGTCCCTAGTTCGGGACCCCAGTGGCGTCGGCCGCCGCCCGGGCTCGCGTGACCAAGGCCCGTTGGGCCTGCAGGTCAGAGCAGCCGAGCAGGGTCGCCTCCCAGTCCTCCCGGGTTGGGTTGGGGTGAGGGGGGATAGCAGGGTTGGAGGGGCAGGCCCACACCATGTGGTAAATGTCCGAAGACTTCTCCGCACAGTGCGGACAGCTGCCCGAGAAAGAAGGGTCGAAGTGTTTGAGAGCTGCTGGGCACAGCAAAGTATTGGTATACAGGCGAAGCAAAAGCCGCTCCTCCGCCTTTGAGAGACCTTTACACGGGCGGGGATAAAGACCATGGCCAGATTGATAATGTAAAACAATGTCTTTAAAGGAGTAAGCGGGAGTGAATTCGAGTTCCTGATCGTCGGGGTCGGAGGGGAATGTCCGGTGAGAGAGCGCGCGGGCGGCGGCGTCAGCTGCCTCATTTCCCTCAAGGCCCATGTGAGCAGGAGCCCAAACGATACGCCGGTGCGCGGGGTCCCCGGTGTAGACGCTGTTTTGGAGAATGCGGTAGGCTAGATATGGTACCCAGCCCTGCTCGACGTTCCGACATGCCCCTCGCGAGTCGGAAATAATTGTTTTTGAATTGGAATCAGATGCAGCCAACGCAATGGCGACCTCCTCCGCGTGTGTTATGTCACGGGCTCGGAAAGTAAGGCCGTTCACTGTTTTGGATTGGTGGACGACTGCGGCCGTGTACAATCCCCCGTGGTGGGGGCCGGAGGCATCCACGTAGAATACGATGGGTTTCGATCCATAGTGGCGGGCCAGGGCTTCCGCCCGCGCCAGGCGCCGGCCATTATGGTCTTCACGGTTCATGTTCGCGGGAAGAGGGCGCACGTGGAGGGCGCATCTCCACTGGGATGGAATACGTACGCGCTCTTCCATAAGAGTGGTGTGTTGGATGTGCAGTCGGGCAAGCAGGCGGCGACCCGACGATGTCTTTGAGAGACGTGTGTATTGGTTGGTCAAGTGGGCTTCCCGGAGCTCCCGAAATGTGTTCACCATACCCAGCCCCAGGAGGCGCTTGTTGGAGGTGTTCACGGGGAGGCCCAGAGCTCGCTTAATAATTTTGCGGAGGATGACTTCGAGTGAATCCTCGTCTTGCTTCCGCAGGTGGAGGTATGGAGTCGAGTATAGAATTCGACTGGTTACAAATGCATGCGCCAGCCGCAAGGCGTCCTTACATCGTAACCCCCCGCGCTTGTTAGAAACCCGGCGGACCAAGCGGCCCACCTGGTCCCCCACCTGACGGAGTTTGGCCAATGTTGTTTCTGACCGTCTGTTTTGATGTATGAAGAGCCCCAGTACCCGGACTTCGATATTTTCAGGAATTGGACCTGTCTCAAGAGACAATGAAATTTTGGCTGTGCACTTTGGTGAGGGGCGTATGTGCACAAATTCAGACTTTTGGGTGGAGCATTGGAGGCCGCAGCGGCGAGCATAACGGTCCACTATGGTCGCCGCCTCCTGCAGGTTGGCCTCAGTGTCTCCAAGGGAACCCTGTGTAGCCCACAGGGTGATGTCATCGGCGTACAGCGCATGTTGCACACCGGCGACAGCGCCCAGCTGGGCCGGTAGGCGCATCATAGCCAAATTGAACAACAGGGGAGACTGCACCGCGCCCTGGGGTGTACCCCTGGTTCCTAAATGAAAAGGGCCATGTTCTTTATCCTGGACTCGAATGTAAGATTGTCTGTCGGTTAAAAATTGCCGAATGTATTGAAAGGCGTTTTTGCCGCAGTTAGTTTGAGAGAGGTGGGTGAGAATGATCTCGTGGGTAACGTTGTCGAATGCACCCTTCAAATCCAAGGCGAGTACGACCTTGTCATTGTGAGGGCATTCGACGGGGTCGAGGACATCCCGATTTAGTTGTAGCAGGACATCCTGTGCAGATCTTTGTGGGCGAAACCCGAACATGGTGTCTGCGAAAAGGTGTTTGGATTCCATGAACTCGGACAACCTGTCACGTACCATCGTCTCCATGAGTTTGCCCACACAGGAAGTCAGAGAGATGCGGCGGAGGTTGTCCGTGTTGATGGCCTTGCCAGCTTTAGGAATGAAGGTGACCAGGGCGGTCTTCCACTCGATGGGGAGTGGCACTTCCCCAAGCCAGATTGAGTTAATGTAATTCAATAAAGACAGGTATGCCAGGTCGGGGAGGTTGGCTAACAATTTGACTAATTTTGTCCCGACCCGGAGCGGTGCCGCGTTTCATTTTTGCCAGGGCCGCCCTCAGGTCGTGGAGCTGGAACGGTTGATCCAGCTCAACGTTCTCAGAACCTGCATAAGAGTACGCCGGCCCGCGGGGGTCCTGTGTGGTGCACAAGTACTGGTCCCGGAGCTTGTGCGCCAATTGAGTTGTGTTGCCCTGAAAGCTGTGTATTGCTCTTTGGAGGTGTTTTTGAGTTTCCATGCGTGTTTGCGTTGGGTCAATTAGGGCGCGAAAGAGCCGCCACGTGTTCCGGCTGGACATTTGCCGCGCGGCCGTATTGCATCGGACCACCCAGTTGGAGTCGGCGAGTTGGGCCGCATACTCAGCCGCTCGTTGAGTGAGCTCGGCGATGCGAGCTTTAAGTTTTCGGTTGTGCTTTTGCCGGCGCCACCGGCGGACGAGGCAATGCCGGGCCTCCCAGAGGTGGAGCAGGTGGTTGTCCACATCCGAGACCGCATCTGAGAGTTGAATTTCAGTTTCGGAGGAGCGAAGGCAAGAGACCAAATTTTGTGACCAAGACTGGTAACCTTGCTCATGTATGGGTGTGGTAGTGTTATAATTTTGCCTGAACTTGGTCCAATCTGGGAGTCGGGCTTGCGTTGTTGGTCGTGCGAAAGGATGGGTCCTAATCATTGTGTTCAGGAGGCAGTGGTCGCTGCCGAGGGTTTCCTCGGTGTTGACCCAGTCTGCATACTGAATGTTGCGGGTGAAGGTCAAGTCCGGACAGGTATCCCTATTCACGGAGTTGCCTATACGAGTTGGATGGAGGGGGTCAGTGTGAAGAGTGAGGCCCAGCGTTGACGCAAGCTCCGCCAACTTGCGTCCCCGCTTCTCTTCACGACAGTAACCCCACATCCGAGCGGGAGCGTTGAAATCGCCCACAATCAGGAGGGGGTCCCGACCCGCAACTCTCAGCGCGCGGCTAAAGAGGTCCGCGAATGATACATTCGGCAATTTCGGATTGCAGTATACATTGAGTATGTGTAGCGGTGCATCCTGCTTGCGCAGTGGGAGGAGGGTCACCATTACATAGGAGTATTCAAGTTGTATGTCTAAGTCGACCTGGTTGGCTGTATAATTTCTATGGACTAACAGACAAGACGAGGGGTCCTGCTGGAACGTCGTATAATTTGTTAGTGCGGCGCCTTTCCCTGGCTCTTGGAGGGCAACCACGGCTGGCAAATGCTCAAAGGTTGAAAGGAAAAGTCGGAGGTCGGCCCGCTTGGAACGGGACCGGAGCCCCCGACAGTTCCACTGAGTAATCGTAATGGGGGAAGCCGATTTGGAAAGGGGGGAGCGCCTACACCGGGGGTGTCTCGCCATGCTCAGATTTAGAGGTGGGAGGTGGAAGTGAGGCTGCCCCCGAGCCAGATACCAGGGGCTGAAGCTCAGCACCTAGAGGGGGGCAGCTGTCTTCGTCATCGTCAAGGTCATTTACTCGGCGGGACAATCTGGAGGGCCGACCAGATACGTCCTTAAGAGGACCGGCTCTGCGAGAAAGGCGGGTGTTAGTCGCGACGTGTTGAGCGATCATAGAGGGGATAGCCTCCATGACTCTAGCGATGAGGCGTCCCATCGCTGTCTCCAACAGGGTGTCAAATTTGGAATTTAGACGGGCTTCGAGTTCGGCAAGGGAAGGTTCCAGAGCCGGCGTCGCCGCCGTCTCGCTCTCCATAGCGTCCGTGTCGGAGTTACTAGGGGGAGGGGGAGTTGTTTTAGCCTCTAAGGCTTCAATTTTGGCAAGTAGCATCTCGTTTTGTGCTCGGAGAGAAGCTACAATGTTGTGGAGCTCAGCGTCAGCCGCCGAGCGAGGGGGAGGGGAGAGGAGGTGGGAGGAGGAGGCAACCCTGCCTGAACCGCTCACCTGTTTGCCATTTTTGACGGCGTTGGCCCAGGAGCCGGTCGCGCCATTGTTGTCTTGGGAGCGGGCTTGCTTCTCCTCGCCGCCGTGTGGGGGCGTTGGTGGCACTTGACAGCTCTTGGCGTCCTTCCCGCTGGTAGGCGTCTGCCGTTTTGAAGCATCGCTGCCGATGCTGCTTGGGTGACGTGGCTGCCTGCCCGTCCCGCTGGATTTCCCGCCCTTAGGGGCGGCTGGCTTGGTATGGCGATATTTTGCAGTGCAGTCCCGCGAGTTCGTGGCATGGCCACCACCACAAACCGCACATTTTGGCTGACACTCGTGAGGGGTCCGCACCCCCTCTTTTACGGGTGCCTGCTGTCCACACAGGCCACACTTGTCTTGGGTTGGGTTGGGGCAAGAGTCCACCCGATGGCCGACAGTTCCACACAAGCTGCAGGCCGGAATAGTGCGGAAATATGGCTGCACTGTGACAATCTCGGAGTTGTAGTGCACGTATCGAGGCCTCACCGTGCCGGCAAAGGTAAGCCTGGCCTTGTTTGAGGAGCCGAACTTGCGGATATCTAGTAAAGTGCCGCTCCTCCACTGCACGCAAGGTTGGAGAGACTCAGACGTCTCTTGGTTGGCCACCGTAATGACCCCATAGCAGACGTCCTCTTGATGTTCTTTCAGATGGCCGGCGAGAGGCACATCTCCTTTGGTCGATTTGATGGAAA
The DNA here is from genome assembly GCF_055824585.1 of Amblyomma mixtum. Taxonomy (NCBI): domain Eukaryota; kingdom Metazoa; phylum Arthropoda; class Arachnida; order Ixodida; family Ixodidae; genus Amblyomma; species Amblyomma mixtum. Next base: position 201,089,137 of record NC_143016.1, read on the forward strand.
ACTCGCCTAGCAGACGGTCTGCGACGTGAGCGTTCCGGGTGGTAGCTAGGATCAAATTTTGCTCCTTGCAAAGGAGGAGGCTCAACTCGGCCGCGTTAGGCGCCCCGAGGAAAGCGCCGAACGCTGCACCGAGTTCGCCGTATTCAAAGGCGTCCCGGATGGCCAATGATTTCCGGGGCTTGATGACGATGACAAAGTCGTCTTGGTTGAATTTTGGTAGAGGCTTGGGCCTCCATTTGGTCACGGGTTTGCGGCCAGCTTGGCGGGTAGCAGCAGCCTTGCCGGTGGTTGGCGTGGCGTTCGCCTCTACCTTGGTCTTTCGTCTGGAGCGGCGCTCATGTAGACGGAGGAGAGATGCATTGCGGATCGGGTCCGCGGGCGCCGATTTGGGTTCCACAGTGACGGGAACGGTCGACCAAGACATGGCGTCCGGGTCATAGCCGCGTTGCAGAAGCGTTTCTGCCACCTTGCCGAAAGCGGCTCCCTTGCAGCCGAACGCCGGCGCAGCTGTTAGGCTTAGCGTCGGCGCCGGAGGCGGGTAGGAAAAACCGCTCTAAAATTTGTAAAAGTGGGCCCACCTAGATGAAATTGGTGTCCACAGATGCCGATGAACTTGCCAAATCCAATGGGAGCAAAATTGATGGGGTCCGATGACTTGAGCCGTGGCTCCTGCCAAAAAATGACGGAGCCGAAGCGCCGCACGTCTGGCAAACGCTGGCTGCCTCGCAAGGCCTCTGTAAATTGTGGGCTTTACCGTACCGAAGCGACAAATTGACTTTGAGGTACGCCGTAGTGGAAGTCGCCGGGTTAATTTGGACCACCAGCGGTTCTTTAAGATATGCTGACTTCGCACAGCACGCGGACGTTTTTGTATTTCGACTCCATCGACATACGGCCGCCGCGGCCGGCATCGAAAAACCTCCGACCTTGGGATCAGCAGCCGAACGACAATGCCACACAGCTGTCACGACGGGTTTCATGTTTACTTCGTGATAATTAATACTGCAGAGTCCTTTCCGCAGTTAAGATAACGAAAGCCTTTTTAACGCCAGTTTCACCGACGGCAATCACAGCAAGGAGAATTGGAGCACGCAGGTAGCCAGAAGAGAGTCTTTAGCAAGAATTTTAATCATTATGTAGGAAAAAATTCGTGTCTTATCAACCTACGCTTAAAAAAAGCTGGTTGGTTTGAAGCTTTGTCACGTTCACCTTGTCACCGCCTTGGTAAAGAAAGCAACTCGCATGCGAGAGCAGCCTAGCTGTATCCACTTAACAAAAGCTCAAATACATGCAAATGCCCTGTTTTAATGCATTCAACGCTGCACTTTGGTATATAAAACACTGGCTGATACTGTTTTGTGATTTGTAAACTAAAGGAGTCACACACTAGCCGGCCGTTCAATCAGGCGCGTTAGTGGCTTTCCTACAGCAAGGCCGAGACTTTCACCACACAAGAGAAATGGAAGGTTACACACTTTTGCGGAAAACGAGGTTCACATTTCAGTGCAACACTGGTAGTAGACGGTACCGCAGAAAAAGGGGAAACTGCAAACTGCAGCGGCATGAAGTGCCAACCAGCGAGCAAAAAAGACCGCAGCGAAACGTGCAACCTACGCAGCATCCACTTCGCGCGCGTAGCTTTCGCTAGCGTCTGAAACGCGAAATGGCGAAATGAAGTACTAAATTTCTAAACGTAAAAATAAACAAACCATCAAAGAACAAAAAAAAACTGAATCTCATAATTTAATGTTAAACTAAGCACTTTCAGCTTCCATTAAGATTTATTTGTGCTTGAAACGGTTAACACTACTTTGGCAAACTAGCTTGCATCGTCAGCATACAGAGCGACACCAAGCAGCAAGCTGCGGCGTGACTCAAGAAAGATTATTTCCTCCAAGATTCGCCACCCCGAGACGATCGCACGCGGGTAATCTCGGAGGCCATGAAAAGATTGCGCGCAAGTGAGCTCGGCGTAGGAGGCGGGCGCCTGTCAATCCTAGAGATGTGAAGGCCTGAAAAAAACACTGCAATTTTGAAAAAAAAAAACGGTTTTTTTCGTTTTTTTTTCAGACGAGAAAAATGGAAAGAAACATCGAATATTTCACAATGCAATTTCAAGGTCTTATGATTGCTTGCTTTCAGATTAGGTTTTTGTTTTTCCTTTGATAACCATTACAGTGTGCATCGTTGAATGATTGGAGAGCAGTCGTCATCGCCGGTGCCAGGTAGTGCTTTTAAACTGTTCGTGCTGCGGGTACGCGGGTTGAAGGCCAGGTCACATATAAGGTCCAGGCTTGACTTAAAAACACACTAATACTTGAACTCACGGTTGAAGTAGTACAAAATGGCTGCAAATTTTACAGTGCGACACACACAGCATAAATAACATAGGCTGCTGTGCACGTAAGCGGTTTTAGCCAAATACAAGCCTAGCTTCTTGATTTCCAACGTAGCAGAGTACAGGACATCCGCAGGAATTTGATTCAGGACAGCGGTCTGGGACTCAGTGAAGGACATGGCCCCATCTACCTGGTGGCAAGGCCTTTGCACCAACCAGCCGCTAACTCACTGGCTTGCGGACTGCTGCAGATGCCACAATCAACCGCCAGCTGCGAACGAAACTGGTCACGTTTCGGAAACGTGCGAACAAGGATTCGCAACAGGCTTTCAGGGGAACGCGTTCGAAAGCTCGTGTATGTGCAGTCGAACCTAGCTGTGGACACAACTTCAATCCATGCTGCTGCGCGTAGTGCCGCATCCAGCGACAGTGACTATGAGTCGAATATGGAGTGACTTATAGATCAGTTTTCATGTTCCCTTTGTCGGTGCAATAGAACAAGAAATTCTTTCGACAAATATGATATTTAGATCTCCATATTCGCCTGAAGTGCAAATCATTATTTATCTTCTCGGTGCAAGTTCGTTTCACAATATGTCATCTATAACTGCATATTCGACTGTACTTCGGAGCATTATTATTGATCGTTGTGCTGTTGCAAATAAATCTGTTTTTGACATGTTTTGCAAAATTTCCAATTTTTCATCAAAAAACTCTGAAAAGAATGTTTTTTTTCATGCCATTCAAAATTTCTTGAAATTTTACATCTCTAGTCAATCCGCGTGCTGCCGCCGGCTAGCCGAGGCGTAACAGAGGCGTTTGCAACATGAAGCAAAATTTTTTTTCTCGCGTAACTACCGTCGGCTTTCAGGGAAATTATATGTTACTTAAATTCAGCCTTACGAGTGGCGGGTTAGCTGTACTCGATGTGGAACGTGATTCGGGCTCCGTAGGAGAAAACGCGCTTTCAGTGTTCGAGTACAAAGAGCGGTCTTTGCACCGGCGCGCCTGCTCTTCGAAACGTCAAGCAAGAGAACCATCTAATTTATGTGTCGTGATTTACAGCATGTTTAATCCACGGCGGCAACTCTCTGCTGATTGCTATAGCGCGTCTCCTTGACGTGGTCTTAAGTTCCACGTGTTAGAAACGTCTAGAAAACATCTGACTACAGATGTTTCAAAGAAGTTTCACAGCAAACGTCTTACTGCAGATGTATAAGAGACGTCGCAGAAGAAACTTCTTGTCGACATCTATGAGACGTTTGAACGCAGCGCAAGACGTTTGTAGTCATTTGGAGCTGTTCCGAGAAGTTTGTAAGACGTTTTGTGTTTCGTGGGAAGTGACATTCGCTTAAAGTGTCATTTGCGCACTGGCACACGATGAGCTTTAGTGACACTCGCTTCAGAACATACTTTCCTCGTAGTGAGTTTGCTGGGCTAACTCCACTTGGTCCGGCAAGGCGAGTGCGTAGCCTGAACAGCAGTTCTCAGACATTCAGAAATTTTGTTTTGGGAATTAAAAACCTCCGTTTTATTTCCTTGATAGCGCCTTTTAATGAAACCATGTTTTAATTCATATGCAAATAAAAATAATGCGCACACTTGAACAGCTACTCCCGCTTTGCAGATGACGACCCCCTTCCGAGGTAGGCCTGATGAGTCCACAGGGTATGTGTACTGAATTTCGGCGATTCTGGAGAGCGAATTCTCTAGTTTCAGCGAACCCAAATGGACAGCGAGTGTAATTTTACCAAAAGTGATCTGAAATCGACTGTCGGTTCCTTTACAGGACGCGCATGCGCTGAACGGGAAGCGCCGGTGGAACTCAGACTGCCGCTCAGTGTTTTCGGCAGCTGGCAACAATCGCTGCCGCCGCTTCTGGGTGAAAAATAAGGTCGCTTCAATGAATGCGAATGGTCACCGAATATGTTTCTGCGTAAACTGATTCAAAATGAGCTACTCTTCTTATCGGAGAAAGGAACGATTACCGAGAAGCGCCGGTCCTACGCCATATCAGCAACCAGGCTACCAAGTGTTTCCCAGGCGCGCAGTCGCATCGGCGCTTCCTACAGAGTTGTCGAACTTTGTAAATAAGCAAGAGTACAACCGGCGCAACAGTGAGATTAATTAGGATAAGTGATGCGCAGCTCGTGTATTATGTCATGCAAACGAGCAGTAGCAGTTTGTACACAGCGACTTAAAAAAGAGTACAGGAGTCCAGTCGACCTCACCTGTGCATTTCTGGGGAAATTTCACGCTTATACAGTTAATGTTCAGTCGTGTACTATGGTCTTCAAGCACTCATTTAGCGTGTGCACAAAATATTCGCTAAAGAGAAGCAAAAAAAGCGAACAACACACATGAAAATATTGCATCTCCGAATGATTGTCCTTGGCTTCGTCAGTGACGAGCCGCAATTCGACTACTTCATTTTAGGCCTGTTTTTTAGGCTTTTTTTTGTTCTCAATCTACTTCCCTTTCCGTTAAGTCCTTTCTCCTTGTGACCATGTTTGGTTTAGCCGTTGTAATTGTATATGCACTCAAGTTGTTTCCATAGGGAGTTTTAATATAACCTTCTTGCCATAGGGCGAGTGGATGGTAATTACGATTGTTCTCTCCAGCCTCACTCTACTACAATTGTGTATGCAGTTTTGTAACTTTTGTGCGTTCAGTGAATTTGTTTTGTCTTTCCTTTCTGCCTTATAACAAGCTAATTCCATGTGCTCTATTCACTCTGCAAGGGGGGAATTTCATTGATCAGGGCGTATTTTGTACTGTGTTTTCTTTTTTTAATACGCAATACCACTTATGGGGTCACTACACGTGCAGCCGGCCGGGAAGGCGAGCTTCCGTGCCAGCTATGCGCGGGCGTTCTCGTGTCCCCAACCCGTGGCGCAAAGTCACAGCCACGGCGGGTTCGGACGAAGTAGGCAACGAACAGAGTACGCTAGGAAACCGTTTATTAACCTAGCGCAAGGCAAAACACACTGCGGAAGAATGTTCTATGCGATAATATAAGGTCCAGTAGCGTACCAAGTCTTCGTCGACCTGCGTTGGGTAGTCCGGGAGGCGCGGGCAGGCAGGGCGTCGGCTGGGCAAAAACGGCAGTAATACCGCGGCGAGAAGAAAGCTTAGAGAGCCCTTCCCGCCGCGCGCGGCTCCCTTTTTAACCCCTACGACATGGCCACCCCCTTGGGCAACCGGTTACCTCCAAGGAGAGTTGTTCACCCCGTCCTTAAGACGCCAGGGCGTAGGCGTGAAGTCACGTCCGAGCTGGGAGTGAGGAGAGTGGCCGGGTGCCCCCTCTCCCCACGCACGGCGGCGCGCGCTTTCGGCGCGTGACGCGGCGCGGGGGCGATGAAGGATATTTGTATATCCCACATCCTCCCCTCCTTAAGAAGCCTCCCGAACAGAGAAGCAGGCGCAACGTTACTTAATCTTCTCCGCCATCCAGGGGTCGAAGGTCTTCGGCTCCCGTACACCTGTTGCCGTCCGCGCCACGCCCGCACCGATCAGCTGGTCCGTAGGTTTGGCCACCCGCGAGATGGTGATGCCGATGCCAGACGTTAGCTTGCCACCTGTCGCCGTCCTCCGAGCACGCGCGGCTGCGCCGCTCCGGTCAAGGTGGTCCGGTCAAGGACCGCCTCCGTGGCAACGGCCGAGAAGGCTTGGAGGCTGCAGGTTCGTGGCTGCGCCGCCCTGAGATGCTGTGTCAGGCGACTTCAGTGGCGAGGGCCCCGGTTGGGCTGCCCTGGCATGCCTGGTTAGCTGGCGAGCGCCCTGGGTTGAGGTGGTAATAGGGCCACGGCTGCGCTCTCTATGTTTTGACCAGCTTGTTCTTGGGTAGGCGGGTGCAGCGGCGTACAGTCGGCAGGCGTTAGGCAGGCGGTTAGCTCCGATGCGGTGTGGCAGGTAGCAGGGGCGCCCAGGTGGCAGCAGGGTGGCGGCTTCAGGTCGCGGGCTGGGCGTAGCGGCGGTCCATGGGCGCGGCGCGTTGCCGAAGCTGGATGGTGGATTGTTGGCGGTAGTGGTGAACGATGTCGTTCTGATGTGCCCTGCTTCTTTTCCATCTGCGCTGAAAAAGGTCAACACAGAAGTAGCCAACTCCCGCAGCGCGTGCTACGTAGCTGTACGGCCGTCACGAGAGTCATGAGGGTTAACGCAAGTAAGCCTTACGTAACATCGATCGGCGTGAGCGGCCTGTACATTCATGCATCTAACGAGACTGCGTGTCGGCCTGCGTCCTCGCTCTAGTCCGCGCAGGCAGATTTTATTTCTGCCTACGGCGCAAGTTATAGCGGGACGCGGAGTTCGCCGGCTGATCGCAGCGCTCGTTTTCCGACTGCGGCGCGGGTCAAGCTGTGTCCTGGACCCACTCATCTCGCTGCACGTAACGTTTCAAGTCGCATACGTGCACCGGTCCGCCTGTCGGTTTCGACCGCAAGTCCTCGAGCCTGTAAACGAGCGAGGAAAGCTTCTCTCGCACGCGAAACGGCCCGATCCCTTTCGGTGCCAACGAGGCCGCGAACTGTCTGCTAGCATCGCTCAGAACGTGTTGGCGCCGCAGCACCAGATCGCCCACTTCGTAGTGAACATCTCGGTGCGAGCGGTCGTACTGTGCTTTCTGCTGCGCCCTAGCAGTACTCAGGTTGCGGCGAGCCTTGCGTAAGGCCTCCGTCATTTTAGCGCGCAGCTGCGTCGCGTATTCAGCTCGTGCTGACTAAGCGACTGGCGTCTTCCTGCTGTCCGTTAGAACCCGGTCCATCGGATTTAGCAGCTCTCTACCCAGATTGAGAGAAGACGGCGCATACCTAGTGGAGCGGTTAACGGTCGAACGAAAAACGAACGCGATCTCCGGCAGGTAGATGTCCCAATCTTTGTGCCTCTCAGAGTACGCGACAAGCATGTGCTTGATGTTGCGGTTGACCCGTTCCGTGGGGTTCGACTGAGCATGATAGGTGGTCGTTTTCTTATGCTTAATGCCGAGTGCAGCGCACGAATCTACGAACACCTTCGCAGTGAAGTAGGACGCGTTGTCCGTTATCAGCTGCTCTGGGAAACCGAACCTGGTGAATACGTCCATCAGCTTCTCCATGATCACTTGTGCCGTCAGCTTTCTAAGGGGGAAAAGTTCAACCCACTTGCTGAAGTGATCCGTGACCACCAGCAGGAACTTGTTCCTACTCGGTGTCGTGGGATACGGTCCCATGATGTCACACGCCGCGATTTGCCAGGGAGTCTGGCTGTTAATCGGCTGCATGAGGCCGGGCGGTCGTCCACCCCGGGGCTTCACGCTTTGGCACACATGGAACGAACGGGCGTAGCGTGTTACGTCCCTTTTCATGCCAAGCCAGGTAGCAAAGCAACACAACTTGATGTAAGTCTTGGGGCCGCTTGCATGCCCAGCGATGCACGAGTCATGAAAGTAACGTAACAGTGCCGCTTTCAACACTCGCGGTATCACCACCTTGAACGCCTCGCTTGTGTCGTTCTCGGAGGGGATATACCTCAGCAAGACGCCGTCGGAATCCAGCAGATAAGAATCCAGCGCGCTCACAGCACTACCAGCTGTTTCCAGGTGCTCCGCACCGACAGCAAAACCAGCTGTCCCCGTGTGCGCGGCGGACCGGCCGCCCGGCTCCCGGAGCCCGTCGAACACTTCCCGACAAAACGAATCCATCTGCTGAGCTTCGAGCAACTCCTTTCTGCTGAACACAATCTCTACGGAACTCGCGTAGTCCACGTGGTTCACGCTCTCGCCCGGGGTCAACGGTCGGTCCGCGTCCCTTACATCGGCTACGGCTGGGGACAATCCCTCACTCTCTCTCTCTGTCGGGCGGTCGGTCGCGTGACCTTCCTCGCTCTGGACAGGCGCTCGCGAGAGTGCGTCAGCCACGGCGTTGTTCTTCCCTCTGCGGTAGCGCACGGTAAAGTCGTAACGCTGCAGCAACAGGGCCCAACGCGTCAGGCGGCCGCTCGGTTCACTGAGTCGTCTCAGCCATGTGAGCGCCATTTGATCCGTCTCGATCACAAATGCCACCCCGTCGACGTAGTAGTCGAACTTCCGCAGAGCAAAAACTATCGCGAGACATTCCTTCTCTGTCACCGAGTAGTTTCTCTCTGCCGGCGTCAGTGAACGGCTCGCGAACGCTATCGGTCGGAGGACGCCCTCATGCTCCTGAAGCAACACTGCTCCTAAGCCCAGGTCGCTTGCGTCTGTTTGAATCACAAACTCCCTGTTCAAGTCAGGTAGCTGCAACTCAGCCCTGTCCGCGAGCACCTTGGTTAGGTTGCGCAGTGCAGCCTCTTGCTCGTGACCCCAACTCCAGCGCTCGCCCTTCTGCAAAAGCTTTGTCAAAGGTGCCTGCAGCGCTGCGCAATCTGGCATGAACAGGCGATAAAAGTTCGCCATTCCCAGGAAGCGTCTGAGACCGGCTAGATCTGACGGCGACGGAAACTTCAGCAAAGCCTCGAGTTTATCCTCGCACGGCAGAATGCGGCCTCTGTCGATCGTGAACCCCAACAGTTTTATTCGGGTCGCGGCGATCTGCGCCTTCTTCGGGTTCAAAGTGATTCCCGCGGACCTCAGCCTCTCTAGGATGTCCCTCAAGTGGCGCAGGTGTTCCTCGAACTTTTGCGAGTACACCACGATGTCGTCTAGTTATGCGAGCGCGTGTTGCCACTTCGCATCTCCCAGAACACGGTCCATTAGGCGCTGATAAGTAGCGGGTGCTCCTACCAAGCCAAAAGACATTCTCTTGAATTGGAAAAGACCTCTGTGACAAGTGAAAACAGATTTCTCCTTATCACGCTCATCCATTTCTACCTGAAAGTATCCGCGGCTAGAATCGAGCCTAGTAAAGTACTTCGCCCCACCTAGGTTCGACACTAGGGAAGAAATGGTTGGTAGAGGGTACGCATCCTTTCTCGTAACCTCATTCAGTCTGCGGTAGTACACGCAAAGCCGATATCTATCGTCTTTCTTTGGAACTAAGACTACTGGGAAGTTAGACCTCTCCAAAACGCCAGTGTCGATAAGTTCGTCTAAGGCGCCATCTAGTGCTTTTCTCTTAGCCAAGCTAATTGGTCTAGGATTGCACTTCCACGGCAGTGCATCACCCGTGTCTATTCTGTGCCTTACTAGTGTAGTGAGGCCAGGCCGGTCCGTGAATGTGGCGTTGAATTCGTAGAGGAGAGATGACAAGCGTTCCTTCTCCCTCTCCGATACACTGTTCACCTCCGAAAACAAAGGGTGCATTGCCCTCCCTGGCACGGTAGAACAGCTTTCTACCGCGACAACATTATCTGTGGGCCCTCTCCCAGCGGGGACTGTCCGCCCGCATGCTTGTTTCCGGGCCGGCGGGGGTGATTTTCCACGGTCTCTCCTCGCTCGCTTCGCGTTCGGAGCCGTAATTGACTGCGAGGCCGCGGGCGCTTTCGCAAAAAGCTTCAAGGCGCCGGTGGTGCGCTCCCGATAGCCTCTGCTGGTTATGTCTATCACAATGCCTGTCTTGGCTAGGAAGTCTCGCCCAAGAATTACAGGAACGGATAAACAGGGAAGATGAACGAGGCGTTGTCGCCGCACGCGTCTTTCCCCGCGAACCACTATTCTAGCCGCACCGCTAGATTGCGCTGTGCCGCTCGCGAGGCGACAAGTGGTATCGCACTTTCTCAAACGGATTTTGTTCTCGCGGAGATGGTTTAGCACCTCGTCACCGAACAAAGAAGCGCTTGCACCTGTATCGAGTAACGCGGTGAATTTCTTTCGAACTATCGTTAGCTCAATGAACGGCGCTGGTAAGTCAACAGAACTTCCTACGCGACATGCCAAAGGCACTAATAAACCGGGTTTCTCTGTGTACGCCGCGCGGGATCGAAGGTCGATCACCGGCGGCTGTGGCCGTTTCCCGACCGTGTTTGCTCACGGGCGGGGAGGCGGCCACAGTCGCGGGCGAAGTGCCCCGGTTGGTCACACCTGTAGCAGCGGTTGCTCGGGCTCCGACGGGCTAGGCGCTGGTCGCCACGTTCCGGTCGGTCGTTTCGATCTCGATCTCGCGGTGGGGACGGTGGGGGCCGCTCGTGCGGCCACGTGTCGTCCTCGCGATCTCGGCTACGTGTGTTGCGCTCTGCGGCAGCGTGTGCTGTTCGCAACGCGTAGCTGAATGGGTCCAAAGCGCGGTCGGACAACTCCCAACCCCTCGGGACACGCTCGTCAGCAAATTGTGCTGTCGCTTCAGCTCTAGACGGACTACGCGCTGAGCTGCCATTCCACGCGCAGCGCGGCTCAAGTGACTGCGATGAGGGTGGTGGCGGCCGATACGCTCGCGCTGAGAGGATGTCTCCCTGAATGCGCTTCGCCTCAGCAGCTAGCTCGTCCAGGTCTCTAAATCTGCCTCCTCTCAGGTAGGCCGCGAAAGACGGGTGCGCTTGTCGTGTGACACGCTCAACTTTCTCCATGTTCGTGGCGCGAGGGTCAGCGAGGCGATACAGTTCGTCCATCGCTCGGACATACTCTAACAAAGACTCGTCGGGGTGCTGGGTGCGGAGTTCCAGCTCTCTCCTCAAACGCCACTCGTAGTTAGCGGGAAAGAATTCGTCGCGGAAGCTTGCGCTAAACTCCTCCATTGTCCTCGCTCGGTTGCCGGTTAGTCGGTACCAGCGGGCCGCTTGCTCCGTCAAAGAGACAGGCAGAACACGCGCGAGAAGTTCGGCGTCTGCGATTCCTGTCGCTTGCTGATAATGCAGCAGACGGTCGAGGTACTCATTAGCCCCTGTTCTGTCATGGTACCCAGTGTAGGTAGGTACGTCTATCCTAAGACGGGGTGCCTGGGCCGGGGCTTGCAAATTGTTTTGCAACATACCCGCTAAGCTCTGCACAACTTGCATCGCGTGCTGGAAGAGCACCTCGGATGACTGCGGACTAACGCCCCCGGAGTTGGGCGCAGCCGCTGATGGTGTCGAATGATGAGGCCTAGGTGCCCCATTGTTCGCACCACGGAGCGGCGAGGTGCCCTCCGTACCAGGCCTAAGTCCTGCCGACGCACCCGGGAAAGCAGCTCGGCTATTCCGCGTGGAACACTCAAGATTTACACCTTCCAAAGGCAAGTCAAGTAGGGAGCCCTGGCTCTGTGCCGCTAGCTCTGACAGCATGAACAAAGACTGGAAGTCAGGCCTATCAGCTGCCATTCTTTGTTAGCGCGTCGACAGTCGTTCGCTCCAACAAAGTACACTGCTCAATGCCTACTTCGCCCCACGTGCGGGTGCCAAGATATGGGGTCACTCCGCGTGCAGCCTGCCGGGAAGGCGAGCTTCCGTGCCAGCTATGCGCAGGCGTTTTCGTGTCCCCAGCCCGTGGCGCAAAGTCACAGCCACGGCGGGTTCGGACGAAGTAGGCAACGAACAGAGTACGCTAGGAAACCGTTTATTAACCTAGCGCAAGGCAAAGCACACTGAGGAAGAATGTTGTATCCTTACCAAGTCGTCGTCGACCGGCGTTGGGTAGTCCGGGAGGCGCAGGCAGGCAGGGCGTCGGCTGGGCAAAAACGGCAGTAACACCGCGGCGAGAAGAGAGCTTAGAGAGCCCTTCCCGCCGCGCGCGGCTCCCTTTTTAACCTTTTTTTATTTACGAATACTGCAGACTCCTTCTGGAGTCCAAGCAGGAGTGGGAAACACACATGAATAATACCAAAACTACAAAATGAAGTCAAAGAAAAAGGTCATACATTCAAACTTTTCAAAGCAGCAATGAATTCCACTTCGTCAGGAGAATCGACAACATTCTGAGGCAACTTATTCCAGTCGGACACAGTCGTAGGAAAATAGGAATAATTAAATGAATCGATGCAAGCCTGGTATTCTTTTAAGATTTTCCCGTGGTTAAACCGTGTGTTAGATCGAGGTGCAGGGGTAAGGTAGAGAGTCTTGTTTATTTTTGTCTTATTATTGTACAGGAGGTACAAGAACTTAAGCCTGTATTCTGTGCGTCTGGATTGGAGGGTCTGAAGATCCAAGAGATTAATCATCTCTGGTACGCTATCTGTTCGTCTGTAGCGGTTGCAAATAAAACGGACGGCCATTCTATTTACCTTTTCCAACTTATCTATATTTGTTTTGGTGTAGGGGTCCCATATGCATGACGGATACTCCAAAATCGGTCTAATCAGGGATTTGTATGCAGTGAGCTTCACCTGTGTTGGGGCTGTCGCCAATTTTCTTCGAATCCCCCATAAGGCCTTAGGTGCGGTACAACATCTGTTGTCAATATGTTTGTTCCAGGTTAAAGTTGATGTTATTGTGACTCCTAGATATTTTACAACTGATACTTCGTTAATTACATCCCGACCAATATTGTATGTGTGAGCTAATGTTTGCTTCTTGTTTGAGACACGAAGAACAGAGCATTTTTTTATGTTCAGAGCCATTTCCCACTTTTCGCACCAGGTGTAAATATTGCCAAGATTCGCATTAAGGAGTTCTTGATCGTATGGTGACCTGACCGTGGTGTACACAACACAATCGTCCGCAAAAAGTTTAACTACTATTCCAGGGTCTATCTCGGTAACAATATCATTGATATAAATAAGGAACAAAACCGGGCCCAGGACAGACCCCTGGGGTACACCTGATGTCACTGGAGGTCTATCTGAAGAACTATTATTTACGTTAACATACTGTGCACGGTTGTCAAGATAGGCTTTTATAAAGTCAATAAGTATTCTGTTTATTCCAAAGTTATAAAGCTTTTGTATCAGTTTATTGTGTGACACCTTATCAAAAGCCTTGGCAAAGTCCAGGAACACTGCATCGATTTGGCCTCTATCATTAATTGCAAGAAAAAAGTCATGGCAGGTAGTAATTAACTGTGTGATGGTGGAGAGCCCGCGCCGAAACCCATGCTGGGCATCTGACAATAAGCGGTTCTCTTCCAAATATTGAACTAGTTCTCTGCAAATTATGTGTTCCAATAGCTTCGAACTAACTGAAGTTAAGGAAATGGGGCGGTAATTGGATACCGTTGTACGATCACTGGATTTGAAAATAGGGACAACACGCGCGTTTTTCCAGTCGGCAGGCAGTGCTGAGCTTGACAACGAAGCAGTAAAGATTGCGTGCAAGTAGTGCGATATCCACTCTGCTTAACGGTGCAGAAATGCTGTAGGAATATTGTCTGGCCCCACTGCTTTTTTCACGTCCAAGTTTAAGAGTAAATTAAAAATACCTTCTCGAGTCACAACTACGTCGCGCATTGTCGACTGGAACTCCTGGGGTGCAAAACCAATGCTCTGGTCTTTAGGCGCTAACACTGAGTGGAAATACTTGTCAAATTCATTGGCTACATATGTAGAATCTGTAACTTGTATGCCATTAACACATAAATAAATTTCATTTGACCTGTTGCCATTAATAAATCTCCAAAATTTTACCGGTGCCTGTTAGAGAAAGTTTCCGAGGGTAACGGAAGAGAAGTTGTCTTTAGCTTGCTTTATCCTATTCTTGAGCTCATTTCGTAAGCTGCTAATGACAGCTAGTGGCCGAGAAGGCATTCGCCGGAGTCGTTTTAGCTTCCGCTTCATATGTATAATATCTCTTGTAATCCATGGATTATGTCTTTTCTTTTTGAGCTTGTTCGGAACAATTCGTTCCAGACATTCGAAGCACAATGTTTTAAACCTGGACCATAACATATTTACGTCCTCGTGGGTCTCAAAGCCCTGGTAATGTGTCTCTAGGTAGTCAAGAATACTCACATCATCTGCTCTATTAAAGTCTAACAATAACAGGTGAATTATTGCTTTCAGACCTACTTTGGAGATGAAAAGTTGCCGATACTAGTTCCTGGTCAGACACACCACTCATAACATCAACATGAGTGCAGGAAATAGCAGGACTAACGAACAACAAATCTAAAGTGTACCGCGATGAAGGTGTGCTTCGTGTAGGCACGTGAACAACCTGGGTGAGGTCACATGAAAAAGTAACGCTTAGAAGCAATTTAGAATGTTTTAAATCGCCACCCGATACTGTCATATTTAGCCAGTCAATATGAGGCAAGTTAAAATCACCGCCTATAATCAACTTTGTATGAACTCCCCTGAAACGCTGCACATAGTCACAAAACTGCTCAAGAAAGAGTGTCCGCGTTAGGTGGGGGATACACAACACCGATAACAACAGTATTACCAAAAACTTCTACCTTGGAGAACAAGCTTTCTTGTCCAGGGATGCCATCGAGTGGTGTGAGATTTATGGAGTTCTTTGCAATAATAGCCACTCCTCCCCCACGAGACGGCCGGTCACGCCGTACTATTTTGTACGAAGGTGGTACAACATCACTGTCCGGTGTTGGGACTGGGGCATCCCACCGCTGACGCCACTGTTGGGACTGGGAGTCCGAGCCATGAAACGGTCGAGGCGACGGTGAGTCAAATGAACTTTTATGTACAGTATGTACAAGGGCTTTTACATGATACAAGGGCCAAGAGCACCACGGGCAGGCACACAGAAGAAGGGCGGCCCCGGCGGCGAGCGTAGCTCCGGCGTGATGGCTCTTCTGCTGCCCGTCTGCTGCTCGGGTTCAGCGCGGCTCCGTTTTTATAGCCGCTGGTAACGGTTACGGCAGCCAGCCGTTCAAATCCTCCAATCACTGGCCACCGTTCAAATTAGACCAATGGTCGAGAGCCGGCGAGCGTCGGAGGAGTTCGCACCGACGGAGAGGAGGAGAGGAGGAAGGGCCCGTGTCGGCGGGATGAGTCACGCTGCACGTCGCGACTTGTCCGAGAAAGTCTGGGCCTGCTTTGAGCGCCGGCGGGCGCGCAGCGCTGGTTTAGACAGGCCCGCCAGCGAAATGTGGGCGCCGGCACTACACCGGTACATCGTTATGTAACCATGTTTCAGTTAACAACATAGCATGGGGATCAAGATCGTAAAGTAAACCTTCAATATCGGTTGTTTTGCTAATGACACTGCGCGCGTTCAAAGACACAAATCGCATAGACTTTGTTTCCCTGGGCTGTCAGTTCGGTGCCATGTCGGCGATTTTTTTCTGCTGACGGCCTCTATGTTTATTCACTTTTGGAACATCGGCATCGTTGTCACTTGACGCATCTGCGATTTGGTCCTCAAAGTTGGCGAGTTTTCGACGCTCGTTCTTTTCTTCGTCCCACACGTAAACATCGTTCCCGATAACGAGCTTATCGCGCCTGAGATGAGCTGTTTCCGTAGTACTATCAACTGTCGACCATAGCAACTTCCTTATTTTCCGGATTCGAGGCGTGTAGTCATCGGACAAGGACACGTTTTTGCCTTTTAACTTCTTCGCATTGCTAAACAGCAGTATTTTTTCAGAGAAGTCATATAGCCTCAACATCACTGGCCTTGTTTTGTCCGCTGTTTTCTGCCCAATTCGGTGAATTCGCTCGTGACTGGTCACATTGACTCCCAGCGTTTTTTGGAAGATTCCCGTTAATACTGCCTCCATAAGAGACTCCGTTGTCTCTGTTTCTTGCTCCTTCACGCCGTATACAATCAAATTATTCCGACAGCTGTAACTGTCAAGGTAATCAATTCTACGTGTCATCGCAGCAATTTCCCCACGAAGCAAACCAACTGACCGTTCACACTCCACTTTTTGGGCTGTTTGCACTAGGGATTCAATACTGGCTTCAATTGAGCTCAACCTTTTGTTGGTGTCCAAAATGTGGGCAAGTTTTTTTCCAATTGCTTTGATTTCTGCCGCTGAAGCTATCTGGTTCTCAAGAATAGCGGCCAGTTGATCTTGCGTCGAGGGGCCAGGATTCAATTTAACATCTCCACTCAAGAGGAGACGAATTACGCACAAAGACTCAAAGCACCCCGCAAAGCATTCACACAACACTTGTGGGCAAGGCAGCACAATAAGGCACAATGAATCACTCTTGAATTCACACACTGCACGTTTAGCACTAACCTGCACAGAGATGACCAGGAAGTTTAGATGCGGCTGCATCGTCCGGCTGCTGCCTTGCCCACTGGCACAGAAATTTTGGTGGGCGGTGCTCGAAGGTTCCGTGACTGTCAGTGTTGTTGAGCGGAGAACACGTAAGGGCGGGAAAAGTTCAAAAGCGGTTCCGCTGCTGCCGTTGTAACTTCCACTGCCAATGTCGTTGGGGTTCCCTGTAGGCGTTTGTGTTGTCACAAACGCTGCTGTGTTGTCGCAGCGTGAGTATCCGCCAAAATCTTCATAGGCAACCGGGAAAATTTGCGCTGCAAGGACCTGCACAGAGATGACCAGGAAGTTTAGATGCGGCTGCATCGTCTGGCTGCTGCCTTGACCACTGACATGGCCACCCTCTTGGGCAACCGGTTACCTCCAAGGAGTGTCGTTCACCCCGTCCCTAAGACGCCAGGGCGTAGGCGTGACGTCACGTCCGAGCTGGGAGTGAGGAGAGTGGCCGGGTGCCCCCTCTCCCCACGCCCGGCGGCGCGCGCTTTCGTCGCGTGACTCGGCGCGGGGGCGATGAAGGATATTTGTATATCCCACACACTGTACCACTGTCTAGTGCTTGGGGCGTGCGACTTTGTCAAGCTGTCATTTATGACAACTTTGACTGTCGGCCTCCACGGTTCTGTACCGTGTGAGACACGAATAAAGGAGTTATTATTAAAATCAACAACCGCAGAACCAGAGCACTCCGGTGTTGCTGTGGGGGGAGGGCCGAGGGGGGGGGGGGGGGGGGCTAAGCGATGGCGGCGGTTGTTGGTCAGTGCGGGTAGTGCGGGCTGTGTTCGAGCTTCGGAGGCATCCCAATATCTCGAATGAATTCGCGCAGCTCCGTTAACTGGAATATATCTCAGCCGAATGCTGTCAAAAAATTTGTCTAGCAGCACAATGCGGCAGTCGAGTCGATTGACATTCAGTTGGAAGGCATTCCAAACGCCCGTGTAGCAAAGGTATTACTTGTAACGGATCGTGATGGTTTTCGTCGTGAACATGTATTCAGATGTGGAAATAAATCTGAAAATTGACTCGGAGTAACTACATTTGCGAAAAAATTGTATTTTATAGGTAATAACACGAAAAAAAACCTCTCAAAGCTGCTGCAACATCCCTCGTCACTGCCATCATTGCCAAATAACACTCCTTTTTGCCGTGTGACAGCGTGCACCAGAAGCTTGGTTTGGTTTTATGGGGTTTAACGTCCCAAAGCGACTAAGGCTATAAGACACGCCGTAGTGGAGGCTCCGGAAATTTCGACCACCTGGGGTTCTTCAACGTGCACTGACATCGCACAGTACACGGGCCTCTAAATTTCTCTTCCAAAGAAATTCAACCGCCGCGGCCGCGATCGAACCCGCGTCTTTCGGGTCAGGAGCCGAGCACCATAACCACTGAGCCACCGCGGCGGCGCGCACCGCGGCGGCGCGGCGCCCTTCGTGAAAGTGTCACGAAACCTTCCTGTGTGACAAGGCACTTGGCTCGTTATGCGGAAACCCCGACGTAGCCAGAAAGCCATGGCAGGCCACAACTACCTAGACTGGAAGGCACGCGTGGCAGAGACGCCGCACGCGAGTTACGTCATCAATGCGACTCTCCCCCTCCGAGAAGGGAAAGACGACTTCCGTGATGAACAGAAACAGATTTCGGCACCCCATCGCATGCCTCGCGTCGTTATACAATAACCCTCACCTGTACAACAAAGACCAGGCTCAGGCACTGGGCGAGATGCCACTGTACCGTCTGACCTCATGTACATGTAAACAATGGCGGGTCGCCTCCGCGAGATACGCTAGGAAATACGATGCTCCACTGTCGTATTCGTGTAAACGCGGCTAGATATTAGACAAAAGAGAAGTCCTGGCGCTGCCGACATTTGGCCTTCAGCTTTCGGTGAGTGAGGTTGCGGCGCTATGAAGCCTTCGTCGTCCAAGTTCAATCGCTCGCATCTACACCGACAGGCGAGACAGCAAAGCGCGGCCGGAGGCGGCAGTTCATTGCCGATGAAATACGTGGCGAAACTAACGCAGCGAAACGTGCTAAGCTAGCGGCTGCAGCGACAGAACGTTATGCGCCCAAGCCCCTAAAAACAACTCAGCAAAAAGCAGAGCCCTGGCAGTTATTAATCATAAGAATTGCTCAGATGCCCCCATAATTTTTTCTCTGCGTTTATATTTCGTGTTTTTTTTGGTACACCCCTCATTTGCGGAGAAGAGTAAGGACACACGGTTTGCTCTTCAGGGCGCGATGATTGCTGTCCATCAAATGTCTCTCCAGTGGGGCACTCGGCTATGCATTGTTCTAGCTTGATTTGTGGGCATCTTTTTCATAAGATAAATATTCCTCGTTCCCCGAAATAGAAAGAGATGAAGGCCTAATGAACGAAATCCCCTTTGGGAAGTGCCTGACGACGTGCACTGCAGTAACGAAAAGCTGAAAAATATAATCAGCGCAAGAACTACGCTCGGAGCTTCTTGAGAGAGTGCACGGAGCTACCGGTCATCCAGATTGCACCGACCACAAAGGTACCCGAGAACATGACCAAAATTTCAGTCCAAGTTTTACACTTTTGCAATCCACTTCTTTGCTAACCCAGAACATAAACATTGGACGGAATTCCGAGACATGCCTCATGCTCCGCGGAGCTCGCAGAAACAAAATAGAGAACTAGTGAGTGCATGGCATGGCTCACAACAACACAAGGCGTCGCCACGCTCCTTCAAGAGCACCTCCCTCCCACAACCAGTCGCCCCGCACCACATAATAATTGTGTCCTAGAATGCCCAACACCCGTTCCTTCCTTTCTCATGTGCATCCAGAGCCGCATCTTGGTGCTGCGCCTTTCCATATTACCTGCTGAGGTAGAAACCAAAAAAGAAAACGCGCACTTTCAATACACCTCTCCCTGCATACGTCATCGGCGCACGTGTCTCTGGTGTGACGGGCAAATCATGTGGCTTCTGACCGGGAGGGGCAGCAGGTGCTACTCATACCCTCTTCTTACCAAGGCGTCTCTAATCGGGAGAAGAAAGGCGGCGGGAACATGATTGACTCATGCAAAACCAGTTTAGAAGCAAAAGTGGACGAATTTTCCCACAAGGACTTGTCTCTTTGACGTTATGCTCTTTGACCAGGAGAGTTCCTTTTTTTATTGTCCATCCTGACATATGTTTCCAGTTTTCATTCATTTAATATTCGGAACATAGTATTTGTATTGGTTTGATGGTTTGGTTTGGTTTATGGGGTTTAACGTCCCAAAGCGGTTAAGGCTATGAGAGACGCCGTAGTGGAAGGCTCCGGAAATCTCGACCATTCGGGGTTCTTTAACGTGCACTGACATCGCACAGTACACGGGCCTCTAGAATTGCGCCTCCAAAGAAATTCAACCGCCGCGGCCGGGATCGAACCCGCGTCGTTCGGGTCAGCAGGCGAGCACCATAACCACTGCGCCACCGCGGTGGCTGCATCGGTTGGAGGAGCACTATTTAGTTGTTCCTTTTCTTCCATTTCGACATCCTTTGACCTGGTTTTCGCGATCAATTTTTGTTGCGAAAACAACACCACTGGAGCCCAGCTCGGCGCGTCGCCTATGCTAGTGGCGGTGCGGCTACCAAACTACCTTGAGTTACCGTTGCCCAGCAACCGCTTCAGCTGCGCTCCAACAGATGGCGCCGCTCTGCTGCCGCCTGGGAAGGAGACGCTCTGGGATTCAGTTCTAGCGCGACTAAATCAGGTGTGATGATTTTTAACGATACAACTGACCAGGTTCTTACAATACAAGGCCACGAAATACCCAAAGTGGCCGAATACAAATACCTCGGGATATGGCTAAACGAAGGGCAGATATACACGGAAAAGCACGAACAGGCTCTTAGGGCAAAATGACGAAGAGACGCCGGGATATTGAAACGTAAGACATTATGGGGGTACAACAAATGTGAAGTACTAAGAGGTATTTGGAAAGGAATAATGGTGCCGGGGCTTACTTTCGGCAATGCGGTTCTGTGCTTAAGGGCAGAAGTTCAGTCGAGATTAGACGTAAATCAGAGAGTTGTTGGAAGATTAGCACTAGGTGCCCACGGCAAAACCACAAACGAGGCAGTACAAGGGTATATGGGCTGGGCATCATTCGAAGCACGGGAAGCTAAGAGTAAAATACTATATGAAGAACGCCTGAGGAATTTGGACAATAACAGGTGGGCAGCTAAGGTATTTAGATATTTATACAGGAACAGCGTGTACTCAGGCGGAAAACAACTAGAAAACTAACCAGTAAGTATGCCGGTCATGAGGACGGAGAAAGAAAGAGCATTAAACGACAGGTTAAAAACGCGGCAGTTAAAATTGGATTAATGCAATGGAAAAGAAACAGTGTAGGACTATATCGATAATGGAAAAGGCAGATCAGGAAAGAATTGTTCTATGATAACTCAAGAGGCAGTGCCCTACTTTTTGAAGCTAGGTCAGGGTGTCTTCGAACGCGCAGCTACGAAAAGAAATTTAACGAAGAAGATGACACATGTGCAGTGTGTGGTAGATCTGTGGAAACAATTGAACACCTCATAATCAAATGTGATTTTATCCATCCGGATGTCGATGCAGGCGCAGTCACTCTTCCTGAGGCCCTAGGGATTAAAGATAACAATGTTTATGTAAATAAATCTGCAGTGGAAGTTAGCAAAAAGCGATTCGAGGATTGGTGGCTGAAAAGCAGAGATGTGGCATAGGGTTAGAATTGTAGGAAACCCTAGGTAAAGATGATGGCGATTCTTAATGAGAATTGCCAACACAGTAAAGAAAAAATAAAAAAAGAAAAGCTGAGCATTGTGGCAATTGCCACCACCCCGTTTCAAAGGGGGCGCTCCTATCCATCCATCCATCACTACAGAGGGAGGAATCGTGGAAAAAAGCTGCCCTTGGGCAGCTTGACGAGTCTACAATCCTAATTATTGACAGGGAGGCAACACAAGAGTTTATACAATTTTAAAAAACAAGCACAGCAAGGAAGCACCGGAAAATACACGAAACAGCAATATGTATACATAATGAAACTTAAACAATGTTATTCAAAAAACAAACAGGCTATCATCTAAGCGCCTACCCCACCCTGCACCCTGGTGGAATATGGAAATTAAAGAGGCCATCGAACAACGACGGGTGGCGTCAAGGGAACACAGAGAAGCAAAGAGGTCGCAGTTATGTGAAGAGGAAATAGGCTAAAAATGGGAATCTTATCGACAAAAGAAACAGCAAGTTCAGGTCCTAGTCCAGGCTAAAATAAAGCAGTCCTCTGATGAAAGGCTGGCTGAAGTTCGCGAGACAAATAAAGGGGGGCCAAGAAAATTCTGGAACCATGCATGCATATAAGCTGGTTGGGAAAAACAAATCAAAGAACGCAGGAACAGATTATAGATGCTGAGGGAAACTGTTTAGAGGGAGATGATGCTGTGAACAACGTTACGTAATTTATAGCTTCGTCTTTTAGCAACGGCAATGGGGTAATCTCCCCAAGTGAGGCGGCAATACAGGACAGCACAATAGAGAACAGCTTAGAACAGACGAGTCTTAACTGGAAAAGGCGGAAGCAAATATTCCTAAAACCACATCCGCAGGGATAGACGAAATTCCAATTATGCTGATTAATGAACTTGGCCCAAGAAGTAAGGAAGCGCTGATAAAAACATTGGAGACAGTCATAACAAATCAGCTAATTCCGCACAGCTGGAGACAGAATAAAATGAATTTCATTTATAAAGGGAAAGGAGATAAGATGAACGTAAAATCCTTCTGTCCGATTACGATAACATCTGTTATGTACAGGCTGGCAATGCAGGCGGTTCAATTAAAAATGGAGTCATGGGTAGAAGGTAGTCGGATACTCAGGGAACTTCAGAATGGGTTCAGAAGGGGTAGGCGCTTAGATGATAGCCTGTTCGTGCTTACCCAATGAATAGAAATAGCTAAGGCGGAAAACAAACCTCTGTATTTACCCTTTATGGACATAAGCGCTGCATACGATAACGTGAACAGGGAACTTTTGTGGAGCATATTAAACGAATTAGTTATCGGCCATGAGGTAATTGATTTTCTGCAGGAAATCTACCGAGATAATAAAATTGAAATTACATGGGAAGGGAAAAAAAGCACCACAACTGTGGGGGTGAACAATGGATTAAGGCAAGGTTGTCCTCTATCACCGCTGCTGTTCATGTTTGATGTGATAAATATGGAAAGAAGGCTAGAAGAAAGTAATCTAGGTTATAATCTGTGGTACAGATTAGGTGGAAATGTAGTTGAGCAGCGACTCCCGGGTTTAATATATGCGGACGATATTGTACTGTTAGCAGATAGCCAGGAAGATTTACAAACTTTGGTTAATTGCTGTGGAGACGAAGGAGACGCTCTAGGATTCAGGTTTAGCGCAACTAAGTCAGGTATGATGATTTTCAAAGATACAAGTGATGAGGTGCTTACTATACAAGGCCACGGAATACCCAAAGTGGCCGAATACAAATACCTCGGGATATGGCTAAACGAAGGGCAGATATACACGGAAAAGAATGAACCGTCTTTTAGGGCAAAAGGACGAAGAGATGCCGGGATAACGAAACATAAGACATTATGGGGGTACAACAAATGTGAAGTACTAAGAGGTATTTGGAAAGGAATAATGGTGCCGGGGCTTACTTTCGGCAATGCGGTTCTGTGCTTAAGGGCAGAAGTTCAGTCGAGATTAGACGTAAATCAGAGAGTTGTTGGAAGATTAGCACTAGGTGCCCAAGGAAAAATCACAAACGAGGCAGTACAAGGAGATATGGACTGGGCATCGTTCGAAGCACGGGATATGAGCTAAGAGTAAAATACGGTATGAAGAACACCTGAGGAAATTTGACGATAACAGGCGGGCAGCTCAGGTATTTAGATATTTATACAGGAAGAGCGTTGACTCAGAGTGGCGGAAAAGAACTAGAAAACTAACCAGTAAGTATGCCGGTCATGAGGACGGAGAAAGAAAGAGCATTAAACGACAGGTGAAAAACGCGGAAGTTAAAAATTGGATTAATGCAATGGAAAAGAAACATAGTGTAGAACTATATCGGTACTGGAAAAGCCAGATCAGGAAAGAATTTTTCTATGATAACTCAAGAGGCAGTGCCCTACATTTTGAAGCTACGTCAGGGTGTCTTAGAACGCGCAACTACAAAAAGAAATTTAACGAAGGAGATGACACATGTGCAGTGTGTGGTAGATCTGTGGAAACAGTTGAACACCTCATACTGAAATGTGATGGTATCCATCCGGATGTCGATGCAGGCACAGTCACTCTTCCGGCGGCCCTAGGGTTTAAGGATAACAATGGTCACGTAAATAAATGTGCAGTGGGAGTTAGCAAAAAGCGATTGGAGGATTGGTGGCTGAAAAGCAGAGATGTGGCATAAGGTTAGAGGTGTAGGAAACCGTATTTAAAGAAGATAGCGAATCTCAATGAGAATTGACAACACAGTTAAAAA
Organism: Amblyomma mixtum; assembly: GCF_055824585.1. Lineage (NCBI taxonomy): Eukaryota > Metazoa > Arthropoda > Arachnida > Ixodida > Ixodidae > Amblyomma > Amblyomma mixtum. The sequence goes on from NC_143016.1 coordinate 201,112,958, forward strand.
AATAAAGAAAGAAAAGCTGAGCATGGTGGCAATTGCCACCACCCCGTTTCGAAGGGGGCGCTCTTATCCATCCATACATCCTGTCGCCTACACACCCAGAGGGCACCACCCTCGCACAGGCGCAGGGTTTCACACATGACGGCGTCGTGCCGGCCTCTAAACCAAACGCTTAACCACAAGCTAACACCCCAATCGTATTGGTGAAAATGGCACGTACGATCTTGTGCCGTTACCTAGCAACCCGAGTTACTACCCGAGCTTACACGAGTTGCTCGGGTAAGTTCGGACGAGCGTCGTGCCATATTCGAGAGAGGTTTTATTCGTTTTCATTGCATTTTGAGCAAGAAGATGAATAGTAAAAGAAAGCTGTGCGCGACAATGCAACTAATCTCCTGTACCCTGATAATTTTTTAAAAAATGATTACCGCACAGCTTCAAGAGTACAGATGCAAACGCTCCTCAAAGGAGGCCCTCAAGCCATTGGCGTCAGCCGAATGACATGACTTCGCGGCTGATCTTGTTAATCCGCGGTTAAGCCTCTTGCACCTTCCAGCCCTCTGCAGTGTAACTGTACGAGGTGCGGTGGGACTAGCTGCAGCACCATGACAATCAGCCGCTGCCATTCACTGGACGGTGATATGTTTTGCCGTACTAGTAGCGTGTCCCACCAGGCATCGGGTCCAGGAGCACCGCCGCAGTGCCGAAGAAGGAAGGAACGTGGGCCGGAGACGGGGAGCAGGGGAAGTGAAGGAAAAACTGCATTTACATATTTACATGATTATTTACAAAAATGACAAACAAGGTAAAAACTGAGAAGTCTCAGGGAAACGTTGAGGGAATCGCTCAAGGAGTCGCTCCGGGAATGGCTCCTCGATGAACGTGTCGAGCGCTTTAAATAGACCCTCCCGAGATATTCCCGCCGTTTCCAACCAATCGTAGGGACTTCGTCCGGGTGCTCCAAGGTCGTTCACCGCTTCGTCGTCTTCCTCGGCTGAGGCCCCTGGGTACTCAGAAGTGGCCCGTCAGGCCAGGTGGATTCCATATCTTGTTTCCAGGAAACACCAAGGGCGAACACCTGCAGCGTCCTCACCTCGCTTCATCCGCTGAGGCCATTGGATACTCGGAAATGTCCAGAAGAGCGTGTTGACGGGCTAGTGGTTTCCGGCCAGGTGGATTCCATATCTTGTTCTAAGGAAATGCCCCAAAGGCGAACACCTGCTGCGGCGTCACCCCGCGGTTGACAAAAGAGCCAGGCGCGGTTGAATGGCAGACGCTTGGCAGACGCTCGTATCCGCAGGTGGCAGCAGGTGATGAGACATGTCACCCTGACAGATGCACACACACAAAGTCGCAGGGTCAATACTGCTGCCTTGGGTGCCGTTTAAGGGGAACTCCGGAAAACATGTCGGGGCAATTAGGCAGAAGTGGTGGTACGTGGAAACCAGGAGTCGAATGCGTCCCTCGTGTTCGGTTCCACCTGTCAGGAGGTTGCATGGGAGCGCGTGCATGAAGAAAGACCCCTTTCGCAGAATCACGCACTGCGTCTGGGCATGGCCTAAGTGGAGACAGGTGTGACGGGAACACACAAAGAGAGTTATGGGGGGGGGGGGGTAGAAACACAACAAGGGTCTGCTTTGCCGGGCATTTGCCACTGAATTCTTCAGCTGTATCCGACTGTATGCAGGCAGTGTAGCAAAATGCTACAGCCGCTATACTTACCGTTAGTGTTACGCTCGACTCCTTCCGCTAAAGCGCCGAAGCATCGGGACGGCTCCTTGGTGCTGTTGCTACTATGTGTTAAAGACGGGAAGCGCCAGACAACAAAGAATCTCCAGACATCTGGAAACTGTCAATAGACAGGACTTCGGAGAGGCGTCGGCGTGGCGGCTCCGGCACCCCGAAAGCAGGGGGCGGCGTCAACTAGTGTGCCCCCTGGTGGTTTATGGGGTGGACATCCGCTGAGCGGGGACGGTCCTCGGCTCAACTCCCATTAGCGGTGCCAAACCCAAAACGAAACGCAACGGCATGGTGTGTCGGCGGCTGCCCTGTGTTGTTTGTGGCCAGCGCGGGTGCTGGCGTGCTCGCGCTTCAGTAAGGACTTCCGGTCTTCCTGGAACCGTTCGACGCAGTGCGACGCCGGCCCTCCGTCCCCGCGTTTCGCTGTGAAGTGCAGGTGTCAGACTTGCGTTTCGGCTGACGAATGGCTCGACTTTAACGGCTCGTCATCGTTGCTGCTAGGGATCGGCCGGACAGCATCTTCGAGGAAGTGGCGAGGGTGAACTGGGGGACGTCCTTGTGGGCGGAACACTACAAATGGACACGTGACCCAATTCGCAGTGATTGGACGCATTTTTGATTAACCAAATTCGCCAACTAGGGAAATGGGGACAGGACACCCTATTTAAGCCGCTGCTCGGCGTGGAAAGAGGCTTTTTCTTTAACCTTGTAACCTTGTCTCCCTACTTTACCTTCTTGTCTTACTTTCTTCATGTAATTAAACCTTTATATTTTACCTGTTACCTTGTCTGGGAAGTTCGTTCTATGTGCCGGCAGTCTGAGGGAAATTATGGTAGGGAACACAACTGTTAGTATCTATCATTTGTCAACTGCTTTTTTGCCAAGGCCCATATGAGAGCTTTTTCGTAGGAAAAGGTCGACATAATTCCATTCACGACTTTCTTCGCAACAATTAAACAAATATGGTGGTAAATCTTGTGGTGTAAGGGAAGTTTGGTGACTAAAAAGCGCCGCCTCATTTCTGCAGTGATACCCCAGATAGGATTGCGGCTATACATCATATAAGCATATGATAAAAGTGAATGAAAGAACACCAAAAAGAAGTAGCCTATAGTTGCTTTAATAAATGCACGAATGGTTAAAATGCGTATAATTTTTCATTGACACTAATACATTTTCGAGGTCTTGAAACGGGAATTCTTTATTAAAATTGAAAAAAAAGGTTCTGAACACAGGTTAGTATCCCAAGTGCAAACCCCAGTCACCATAATCCGACAATGTTACAATCACTAATTTGAAAGCATCACAGGTGGAAGCGACAGTTGACCTAACCAGAGGCCGTCTGCTTCTACACTTATAGTTCTCTATTATTCCCGACGACATGTACTAAGCTGAACACGTACAGAACATCTCTGAGTAAAGCTCCAACAATCTTCTTGCATCAGCATTAAGAGAATAAACTAAAGCACTTACATCCGACAATACTTTTTGGTGCCGGCCGTTTGGTTTCCGCTAGGCTCTTCCAAAGTAACAAGAATATCCAAATTCAAACAAGCTAGCTTTCATAGCCTATTTTACCATAATCACAGACGCAAGTAAACTTTATGAATAATAGCACAGGGCTGGCAATTCGCGAATTTGCCCCACTACAAGGATTATGAACACCCACGCGTACTTTTTGTACCTACGATAATTTTCATGCCAATAACTTTCTTAGTTCAAAACTCCGGTTCATACACTAGGTTCGAACTCGCGCATGTCACCTGACAAAAATATAAAATATAAATCAAAACGGACGGAAATTCATCGCTTCGAACCATTTCAGCGGCGTAACTAGCTACCAGGCGCCATCTTTCGTATGTTAGGCAATACCAGGTTTCAGATAAAAAGGCCTCGGGAAGCTTCTGGATCAAAACTAGGACAGATCGACACACCATTTTCAACAGCATATGTTAGGTTACCTAAAATTGGTAGTAATTTTCGATATCTATCTTTGCCACGGCGCTATACAGTTTTAAAGTCTGAAAAAAGTGCAAAATTTGGCCCCCTCCGAAAGGCATCATACAATATTCAAATGCGCTGGGAATGTCGTGTATGAACAGCACAGAACTGGTTGGTTTATTGGGGTTGAGCGTCTGAAAGCGACTGGGGCTATGAGGAACGCCGCAGTGAAGGGCTCCGGAAATTTCGACCACCTGGGGTTCTTTAACGTGCACTGACACCGCACAGCACACGGAACTCTAGAATTTCGCCTTGAAGAAATTCAGCCGCCGCGGCCGGGATCGAACCCGCGTCTTTCGGGTCAGCAGCCGAGCGCCGTAACCACTGAGCCACCGCGGCGGTGCAACAGCACAGAACTGAAACTTTTGTTAACTGAAACATTTCTGATCTAAGTGTATACTATACAAATCCCCGACTCATTTTTTGTAGGTGCTTTTGTTCACGTTTTACGATTTTGTAGTACCCATACCATTCAGTTACACACCGTGTGACCGACAGATGGCGCAAGTAGTACATGTCCCGGAATGCTGGGCGTGAGCATGACGATGGCACCGAAAGAGGGCTGCTAATAAAAGAGTAATTACTGGCATCCACACAAGCGCAGCCAGAAACGCTGCCAACAGTCAGGGTGGGTGGGGAATATAATGTAGATATAAAAACAAAAAAACGAATTCCTTACCACTTATACAGGAGAACATCCCGTTCCTCTACCTCTTAACGCCTCGCACGGCTGTGACAACTTCGCGAAATAATTACATAGAACTCGTCTTTGAGAACCAGGCATTTGTGCAGCAAGTCGGGCATATATCCATCAATTTTTCTGACCACCAAGCTTCCTTCATGACAATCAAAAACTTAGTGGTGCGTATCTTCAAGAAAAAAATCTGAAATATTGTACGTACATGTCTTGCTCGAATTCTTTGCCTAAATCTATCGAAAAGCTGATACAGCTGGCGAGCTGCGACCAAATTTCGCATTAGAAAGTAACGCAATCGTCAGCAATTTTCTGTCTGCCGTCTATCTCACTTAGATTGAGTTACTCTTTTAATGACAACACCCATTTCTTCTTCAAGCACAGATACAAGTACTACCACCAACCATTTGCGCGCTTATTACCGGTAAATAAAGTGTGCATGACGACAAAAACACCGAGAAATTCTTGATTTTGCTTTCAAGCACCCCGAAAATGCTGCATTAAACCACTGAAAACCATTATTTCATTCGTTGCAAATAACATTCGCCAAATAAAACCGGAACTTAGATTCAGAAGTAAAAACAAGAATACGTGCACCGGATTTTCAAATACTGAAAGCTGAAAAATTCCACCTCTTTCTGTAATGTTATCCGACTTAAAGAGACACTGAGGAGAAACAGAATTTGGCTTGTATCGATAGATTACGAGCTCCTCAACAGAACAACACCACTCTTTGTGAAAACAAAGCTCTTGTAAGGCAGAAAACAGCAAGACCTGAAGTACAAGTATAGCCGCCACAGGCCAGTCTCCGAAGTACAAGCGCGGTGATGAAATAAGAGAACAGACTCCGCAGATATCCGAGGCTGACGAAGGTGCATGAAGGTTACGTGTTTGATCGATACTGAAGGACATAAGTTTTGTTTCGAAACCACCAGTGCACGTTTATCACATGAGGAAGACTGAAAACGACCTGAATGTTGGAAGTCGAAGAAAACCTGCAATTGGCGGCGCAACAGGCGCCAGATGAGTTTCGGTGTCTGACGGCTATGCGTTCTGCGTGGTTTACCAAGCACCTCGATTTACAAGGGAGAAGCAGCAGAGGGCCTCCAAGTGCCCCTTGGACGAAGTTCGTGGAACAGCATGCCACAAGGAAAAACAAGAATTTACAAGGAAGAAAAAAGCTGTGTAGAGTCAGTTTTCAACGGGTCTCCATTTAGCAAATGCACCGCTCGGAGTGTTCGCCTCGTCAGCGTACCAAGACGCTAAGCTGCATGACCAGCAATATGAGGACTATTAGAGAATTTAAATATGCCCTCATGTGCCAGTCGCTACACATCAGTTGTGACGCTGGCTCATCGGCGCTAGGGACTTTCTTGCAAGACCCGCAGCCTCAGTCCTCAAAAGCACCATATGCTTGGTGGGGTTGCCTTCGCTGAATGCACTCCGGAGTTCTTTTCGAGAACTTCTTTGTTGGAATCGGGATCCGTCGCAACGTTGGTGAAAACGAAAACGAAGCGACGACGGCTGACAAAGGCCTTCATCATCCGGCCGGCAGTAGTTTTCATTTCGGTTGCTCGCTGCCGCCAGCAATCACAGAGTCCGTATTTGTTTCCGCCTCTTTACGCCACTCTATGTCGTCATCAGAGAAGCGAGTCTGAATCTTAGCGGCGGGAAAAAGCTTTCAACTTCGAATCCAAACCTCTTAGCAATAAATGCACCTTTGGTTAACGGACAGCCACAAAATGCCAAACTATCAGATTTTACCAACAAAAAATATTGATAGCGTTGTCCTTAGTGTCCCTCCAAGAGCGTTGAAACCGAAACAGGATGGGAGAAAATTTTGATTATAAATTTTTAGCGGCCTTAGGCGAATACCACGTGGTGGTTCATGCGTGGTTCCGATTATGAGTTAACTTTCCAAAACGGCTTAGGCTATGAGGGGCGCTGGAATGGAAGACTGGATAATTTCGATCACCTGGGTTTCTCCAATCCAACGTGCAGTGACATCGCACAGTGCACGTGTCTCTCGCATTTCGCCTGCATCAGATTGTGATCACAGCGGCCGGGATCGAAACCTCGTCTTTAGGGTCAGAGACCAAGCACCATAACCACTTTGCCATCGCGAAGGCGGTAGTAATGCATAGTAATGTCTTACGCATCAGTGCACGAAAGAAAACATATCACAGAAATTAGGTGTCTTTACCCCTTTAACTTTAAGCGCGCGCTTAGGGCAGTTACTCGGTTAAGCAGATTTCCACTGCACATCTCCTGAAATTTTCATGTTCAGGCAATCGCAACAGTCGAGTGGCAGTTTCATCACTGCCGTCAACACGCTGACTGCATTATGTATCGTACTGTCGCCCAACCCTGGACATCTTAAATATAACATGACATCATTGCTCTTCACATGCCACGGCAGCCTCTGTTGTGTCGGACTGTGGTACACAACAGAGAGCAGTCATTCCGCAGGGGTTTGCGTTTTTTTTTTTGCAAACATAGTACTATTCTTGATTTTGCTATTGTTACTTTCCGGCCATGTGGAGCTTAATCCTGGCCCCCTCAGTGAAGCAGATCTTGAATTGCTGAAAATTTGCAGGCCGGCCAGAGCACAATCACGAACAAGCTGGATGCCATCGAAGCAAAATTTGCTAAACATGAAGCTATGCTCGCCGAGATAAATTCCAAAATGGGAACTGAAGGTCAGATTGCAATTCTTAATGATGCACTGGAAGAACAAGGAATTTCAGTTGAACAGCTCTAAAACAAGTCAATACCTGCAAACAAGAAGTACCGATCTTGAAAGCAGAAGTCGAAGGATGAATCTTGTTTATGGTGTCGAAGATGACGAGGTAGAAAGGTGGAATCAGTCAGAGCAATTGATTAAAGCAATCTGTAAGACCCATTTTGCAAGAGAACTGAAGACAGTGCAAAGAGGGCACTGTTCCGGTCAATTCAACAAGAAGTTCAATCGAGAAGTTAATTTTCTTTCCGAGAAGGTAAAAATGGCTGCTCTTAAAAGCACCAAAAATTCAAGGGGTCTGAATACAGTGTAAACCAGGACTACGCACCGGAGACAAAATGTCCGGAAACAATCATGGAAATATGCTGAAGCGGAAACAACGGACAGCACCAGTCAGGTTAATCTAAGCTGTGACAAGCTGATTGTTGACGGTAAGGCCTTCACTTGGGACAAAGAAAAAGAGAAAGTGGCCCCAGTCCTGAAAAAGTGACATCATGCTACTAAAAAGGCTGTTCCCTCGCACAATCTAACGGCTGTTGTCGTAAGCTGCAGAAGCATTGTAACAAAGTAAACGAATTCGGGGGCCTCATTGAATCACTGAAGGCTGGTATTGTGTTTGGAAGAGAATCGTGGCTGATCCCCGTCCATCAATGACAGTGAGGTGTTTCCTAATCCCTCTACCGCTCATCGAAATGATAGGGCACGAACGGGTGGTGGTGTCTGTGTTAGTTCATTCTTTTTTACGGTCAACTTTGTTGGATATTGGATAAGATACCATGGAATCAATCTGGTACAAAGTGACTTCTGCCGATAATACAACATTTATTGCTGGATCATGTCACCCTCCAAATTCTGATGCAACTACGTTGGAGCGTCTGTACGAGAGAGAGAGAGAGAGAGGGAAAGGCAGGGATGTTAACCAGAAAGGATTCCGGTTGGCTACCCTGCACAGGGGAAGGGAATGAGGGGAATTAAAGAGGAAAGAGAGAAGTAAAGGGAAATAATCACAGTCTGTCAATTAAGGCAGTCGCTCTCAAAAAGCGAAAGAGTGCCTTGTAAGCCTTGATGGCAGTTGACTGTTGTGGCCACGGACCGAGGATCTTGGCCTCTGTGAAAGGGCGAGGGTCCCGGCGGTCCAGAGCACATCGCAGCTCATGTCTTTCGGCTACAAAGGCAGGGCACTCACACAAGATATGGGTGACTGATTGTCTGTAAAACATCGGATCAGATAATTCTTGCCGGAGATTTAGAACTACCGGACTTGAACTGGTCTAATGGAACCTGTACAACTGACTGGCTGCTGCGAAAATTTTGAGATGAAAAACTTTGTTGACACATTCGGCTTCACTCAATACGTGAGTACGTCTACACGCAATAACAGCGTTTTGGACCGGTTGCTTTGTAACTCGCGTAATTTGGTAGATTCTGTCACTTGAATCCTAGGAATAAGTGACCACTCGCTGTCGTATCTAGCATTAAACTTGAGATCAAGCGAATGAAAATATGCAAATCAGAGAATATTTTTTGATAAGCGTGATTATTCCGCTACTTCTAGCGAACTTTTTGATTATTTGTCTGCTTTCGATTGCCTTTTACGCTAATACTTTTGTGCAACAGTGGCAATTTTTTTAAAAGAAAAATGATAGAACTGACAGAAAAGTATGTGCCGTGCATTCATTCAGTTAGGCTGAAAAAGGTGCATGAAGCCATGGGTGACACCAAATACCTTGAGACTAATAAAGAAGAGAAGATGAGCATAACCGACATTCAAAAGAACACAGTAATTATCAGTTCAGAAGGTTAACTCAGGTAACTAATGAGTACAAAACTAAAGTACACAGTGCGAAGGAACGGTACTTCAGTCGACTCAGTGACAATATGAAAACGAATCTCAAGCTTTTCTGGAAATATGTGAAAGGATTTGAATCTGAATCGTCTGGAATAAATGAAATCGTTCACAATAATGGAGTCCTGTATGATGATAAGCTAAGGCAACTTTTATTTTCAGTGTGTATTTTTCCCGAAAATAAGTTTTATGGATACATGTGTGAGTGCTGCGATATTAATGCCCCCTGTGGAGCTTAGTGCGAGTGGAAATGAATCATTGCCAAAAGGAATAGATGAAACGAAGCCACTCGGTCCCGATGGTATTTCTACCCGCGTGTTGAAAGCGCTTTGCATGGCCAGTCGGATCTTAGCGGTATCTTATATACACCAAATGTCTATTGTCTTGCTACCGCATAACTGGAAATTGGGACATGTAGTTCCAGTTCACAAGGAGGTGGTTCAAAAAAAAGGACGCAAGCAACTATAGGCCCATATCCTTACCATCAATTTCTTGCAAAATACTAGAGCATATTTTATAGAAGGAAATAATGAAACATTGCTTAGAGCACGGGCTATTAACTTAAGAGCAACGAGGGTTTGGTAAGCGGCTATTCTGTAATACACAACAGATTGAAATTTCTGGAGCCCTTCACTACGGCGTTCCTCATAGCCTGAGTTGCTTCGGGACGTTAAACCCCAATAAACCAAACCAAACCAAACAACTGATTGAATTTTATCATGACTGAATATCTGAGGTAAACGAAATCGCATTACAAACTGACCTTAGTAAAATTGTCTCATGGCGTGAGAGGTGGAAAATGCAACTGACTGCAAAAAGTGTACCCATCTGTCCTTTACGAAAAAAAAAATTGACACTTGCTATTGTTCGAAGACATATTATTAACAAGTCAGCTCTGTATAAATATTCGGGAGTGACTTTTCCATCTGATTGTTCCTGGCGTGCCCATATCAGTAATGTTGTTTCAAAGGCTGCCAGAGCATTATATTTCATTTAGCGAAATCTGATATCCTCAAAATTTTTACTGAAACACACTGCCTATATTTCCCACGTTCGACCGATCCTGCAGTGTGCGTGTTGTGTTTGGAATCCTCAGCAGAAAACCTTGATTGATCAAGTAAAGAGAGCGGAGGACACAGCAGCAAGGATCGTTCTGGGACGGTACAAGCGAGGGGAGAGCTGCACTGAAATGAAAAGGAACTTGAAATGGGAAGCGCTGTCCTCGCGACGGAGCAAATTGTGCTTGAAGTTACTATTTCGAATTTATAACATGACCGGAATTTACAAATATACTTATTTTCAGCAACCACACTACATATCCAAAAGCAACTAAAAGCAAAAAAATACGAGAATACCGCGCTAGAACGAACCGTTACGCTAATTCATTTTTCGCAAGAACTTTTGCAGAGTGCAATCAATTGTCCTGTAAAAAAGTGTGCTGTACTAATGAAGATTTGTTTTTGTCCAACTTGTAAACCCTCCTTGCTCATACGCCATTTGGCCAAGCGGGGTACCTCTGAATAGAGAGAGAAAACAAACTTCCACTCACATTATTATCAGCATTATTTCATCACCTTTAAAATAGCGCTAACACTCGTGTGGAAAATACAAGGGGGGTACTGCGCACAAAAAGACAAGCACAAGAAGATAACACAACAAGCGCAGACTCGCGGCTAACTTTATTTGAAAACACGATACTCCTTTTATAGTTTCAAACTGTCACATCACACATGTGTGGAAACCAAAAACCTTTCTTCATTCTGATACAGTTTGATAGACGGGTCACTTACGCAATCTTTATCCTTCTGTTTGATACAGAACGCCTCCGCCAACTCACGCGCCACCTGGTCACGGCTCCTCCTCAAAACTTTTGTATCTGTCAGCAAGGGCAGGCAAGGGTTATTGCGCGTAGCATCCGGGCATGCGCCACAACGCAGGGGTAAATTCGACCCTGTCCCTGATTTCATGGAAAGCTGGTGCTCTCTTAAGCGCTCATTCAGACATCGGCCTGTCTGGCCGATGTATACCCTGCCACAGGTGAGGGGAATCTGGTATACGACACCCGTCTGGCACCTGACAAATCGAGTGGCATGACGCTTCTCGCAGTCCGCTTTCCTCTTCCCTCCGGACATGACCTGAGGGCACAATGAGGCCAACTTGCATGGGGCGGTAAAAACTACCGGCACGCCGTAGCTTTTCGCCACGTTCTTCAAGTTGTGGGAAATTCTGTGAATATACGGTAGAACCGCTGGCCTCATTTCCTTAGAACGGCCACTATCCCGGCACGTCCTATCTTTCAGTTTGCGCAGAAGCTGCTCTGCCACTGCAACAATGATTGAAGCAGGAAAACCAGCCTTCGTCATCCTAATTACCTGATTGTTGAGGCTCTCGTGCACCAGGTGAGCGCAAGACTTAGACAAGGCGCCCTGCAGGCAATACGTTCCGATAGCCCGTTTGACTGTCTTGGAATGTGCTGACCTGAACGGCAGCAGGTCTTTCCGTGCATGTGGTAAGTACATCCAGCAAACGTGATCTGGTGTTAAAGTCAGGTTAATATCTAAAAACTGTAGCTTGTCATGTTCCAGTAACTCGTGAGTAAAGGTTAGACCCTTCCCATGTCGTCTAAAAATCGATAAAAATTCTTCCACAATCACAGTGTGCGTCGCGCCAGGTCGATCTTTAAGAAACACTAAATAGTCATCAACGTACCTAAATATTTTCAGAGTTGTCTCATCGTCAGCCCAGCTGTAGGTAAGAAAGACTCTTTGAGCATTAATTACTTTAAAATCGACTGCTCGTGATGATAAAAAGGTCATGATAGACTACAAGTGATTTGAACATATAGTTAAGGAAAGCGATATTAGCGAGAACAAAAACCGGAGTTCCTTCAGAAATAAACATCGAGAAAGTCGACTGAATTGTCGGCAATTCAATATAGAAAACTGCAACCCCTCGGAACCATACTCACGACGAAGCGAGCGTCACGCAGCGTTCCGCTGAAACTAAGCAAGAAAAACGAACTTTCCTCGCAACCTAGATCGGAAGTCGGGCGCCCGCAATGCTTTCTGCCTCGCGAGTGGCTTCCGGGCAGTGGCTGAAATCTTCCTCAACCCCAGAACCGGAGCCATCAGCGACAGCAGCTCCCAGGCCACCGCGCGAAGACATCGCGCGTCGCGTCGCACAGAATTATTACCTCGTTCAGTCAGCGCTGGATAGCGATGCATCTATTGTGGTATACCGGCACGAACGCAGTGTGTGCAGTGTACAGTAAACACGGCCGTCGAAAAAAATCACCTTCAAATTCTTTCTCAACATTACGGAACGGATGTCAATTCTATATTCAATTGCCCCTTACCATACATGTCAACGTGACAGAGCCGATTCTTTGCACTGACAACCATATTAAATTGCGGATTCAAAAGCGTTCACGAACGTGAGTAGCGGTCCCGTGAGTAGCGATCGTGAGTAGCGGTCAACTTGATATCAAAACGACGTATAACTGGCGCCGGTCCCAGCTGTCCTACTGCGAGAAATACTTCGTTTTAACCGCGACCTTTTCACTCAACTAACCCTGCTTCCAGGCGGCGACTGTACCAACTTTTGTCTAGTTTGAAAGCCCACCCAGCACTACACAACGCCGGCGGCCATGAAGGAACTCGATCTCCCCTCCCGCTACTTTAAAATTGCTCAGCGCCCTCCTGTTTGGCCCATCCTTTGTCATGGGCCTCGTCTTCTGCGGTCTGGACGCGTCGCGGAATGAGCGCGACAGCCTGAAATGATTCCGCACGAGTTTCGGACCACGGCAGAAAAGTTTTAGAGTTGCTCGTGCGAAGACGCTGGCGTTCTTTTCGACGAGCCAAAAGAGTGATCCTATATTGATGGTCGCAGAAGGGCAATTCTTGTGGGATACAACCCACTCTAATTACCAACCTCTTGATCTCAACAGCAGATGATTCGAAGACATCGTTACAAGGTTGGCCCCGCATTGCACAGGTGAGCGCGAGGCGCTTGTCCTGCTGTCTTGAAACTTTCAAATTCTTTGACGGAGCACGTCTCGCGCAGGCAATGCAATCTGCACCGCACTCTCTATCGTATTGAGAATGATAAATGTGTCAGCGCATTATCAGTCACGAGCATGCGGTCTCCAAGTCGGAATCGACGGCCCGAAGCAGCACCAAAGCTTTTTCGGCAAAAACTGCACACGAGAGTTCCTCGACCGACATCATCGGTGCAAAACGCACGTCATATTGGCGAACAGAGTCGAATTGCGACAGTACCTCCGTCCCTTCCCGAGCCTTGCAAAGCTGCGGCCGTGATGTGTTAGAATGCCGTACTCGGCTACACGGGATGGTGAAGCTTTTCTGCTGTCTCGTTGGGTCGCACTGCTTGTTTTTTTTTTCGATTTGCACGTGCTGTTATCTTTTTTTTATTCGGCCAGCCGTACCGCTCTCGATCGTGGGAGGTGGTACAGTCCGTGTCAGCTCTCTTTCGGTGTTTAAGTATAGGCATTGTTTCTCGATGGCAGAGCATAATGCGGGACTGAAGGGGCTATACAAGTGACCCGTCAACACAATCGAACAGTCACTACACTGCACGGAGGGGAGTTATGACCGGAGTAAATTGAGACTTGCAGGCGGCCATCTGGTTGTAGTGAGAGCTGGTATTTCAAAGAAAGGAATGAAAAGACACTCTTTAGCTGTACAACTTGGTGCGCACGCTTAATTTCATCAGAGGCTTAATGAGGAATGATGAGTAATTCCTTGCCGCGAAAATAGCTTCATTCTTGTAGGTAATATACATTGTTCATTGTGGGCATCGCGGTAATATAACAAAGCGCTATCATTTTTTTTTTAAGAGAAAAGCTTCACTACTTGCACCACCACCGCGCTTCGCGCGAGCCCACGTTCTGGGGATGAACGGTGGTCCACGTCATCGGCTCCGGGTCACATCCCTGGCTGCCGCGGTAGCTCGTCGAGCTCAGGGCCGTGCCCTAGAAGCGGCGTCCGTCGACGCGGCCTCCCCTGCAACTCCGCTCAACGCACAACGGGCCGGCCTCTTACGACGTGGAGGCCGCAGCCACTACCCAAACCGACAACCGAAGACTTCGTGGCTCCTCAAGCCGCAAACTCGAGTATAATTGTAAGAGGTATTTGAGGAGAACGGATACGGACGGGTGTTCATAGCCTACCTCGGACCGGACTCCTCGCAATCCTTCACAGTTCTTCCGGTACGCGATCAGAACTTAATTCTAATTTACACTCCAAAAGCCGAAATTGAAGACAGTTATCGCAGACTTCGAGATAAATCTGCAGAATAAGGAAGTCCCACTTACGGGCCACCTGAGGCACGACGGTGGTAACGTCTGTTACGGCGTGGTAACCGTACGAAATACAGATACATCGGAATCCCTCCGCTCAAGTCTCGAGTGGCGCCACGGCGAAATTCTGGAGATACGCAAATTTGGCACTTCAAAGAAGGCCCGAATAACATTTTGCGGGAAGCAGAAATCGCGCCACGTACATTACGAGTGCATGCTCGTTCAAGTATGCAAATACCAGCGCACCATCCCGGTCTGCGGTCACTGCGCTGTTGCCGGTCACTGTATGGACGCCTGCCCCGGCCCAAGACCGGACACATGTGATGTGTGCGGCCAACAAGCCCAGCTCGCTGAGGGGGTGCGGGTCCCTCACGAGTGCGTTCCGTGTGAGTGAGTGAGTGAGTTAGTGAAAAACTTTATTAAGCTCTAGATTTGCTTTTCTTCGGCGGCTGTCAGATGGCTTCGTCCATCTACTTGTACAAAGGTCGGCTGCCCTTAGCCAGGGCTCCGCTGGAAGCTGCTGCCAGTTGTGCTCGCCGAATCAGACCTTCTTGGTCGATTCGGCGATCGCTGTAAAGCACTCCCTCCCATTGCTCCGCACTCGGGTTTGTTATAACGGGTACCACGCTTATCCTCTGACATGCCCACGTTATGTGATCGACATGCCCACGCATGTCGATCGATGTTCTCTAATTTGTTTTTGCAAGTTGCTCTGTGGAGCATCTCTCGGAATTCTGTCCTGTCAAATCAGGCCCTACAGTGGCATCTCGCCCAGTGCCTGAGCCTGGTCATCTTTGTTATACGAGTGATGGCTATTGTATAACGACGCGAGGAATGAGGTATGGCCCCCCAAATCTGTTTTCGTTCAACATGAAAGTCCTCTTGCCCTTCTCGGAAGGAGAGAGTCGCATTGATGATGATGACAGCACTCCCGCGCGGTTTCCACACGTGCCTTCCAGCCTATGTAGTTCTGGCCTCCATGTCTTTCTGGCTACGTCGGGGCTATCGCATATCGAAAATTTCTCGTGAACGAATGACTTTCCGTGCACATGGTGAAAAGGCATAGAATTATGGAATTTTCGAAATGATGGGCATGATGAAAACGGTGGGCATGATGGAAATGACAAACATGGTGGAAATTTCATTTTTTCGTTTCATTTATTGAACCCTCAAGGCCAAAGGCTTTAAAGAGGGGAGTGGTTACAAAAATAAGCAAATACATAAACAGATGCAATACATGATACAAAACAAAGTATTATCATATTCCTGTTATACAATGTTAGCTAGCGCAGAACGAAAATGCTGGTTATCACTTATGTCGACGATATCTGCGGGAAGGCGGTTCCATTCGCGAGATGTACAAGGCAAGAAAGACTGAAATGCAGTTACAGTGCTACACGTTTCAATGCCAACTTTGTGACGATGATCAATGCGGTTTGACAGGTATCTGGGGGAGGAAATGAGGGCATCATGTAGCATGGGATGACGGCATAGTTTATGAAAGAGGCTCAAACGAATTGTCTGCGGGCGGGATGCCAAAAGAGGCAAAGAAAGATTAGCTTTCATGCTTGTTACACTTGCGGTACGGTTAAAGTTGGACGGGATAAAACGAGCAGCGTTATTTTGAACTAGCTCAAGCAAGGTTATCAGTTTTTCATGATGAGGATCCCATATGGCGGCGGCGTATTCCAGATTAGTTCGTATTAGTGTTTTATAAAGCAATAATTTTAAGGAAGACGGAGTTTTTGAAAAGTTACGGCGCACGTAGCCCAACATGCGGTTAGTTTTGTTAGCAATGTACTCAATATGGCGCGTCCAGTTAAGGTCAGCAGAAATATGAACCCCCAGGTATTTATATGAAGTAACCGCTTCTAAGGGAACGTTATTTAGGTTGCACACAGGCGGAGCGTTAGCACTTCTTGATATTTGCATAATTTTGCACTTATTAGTGTTAAGATCCATAAGCCATTCATTACACCAAAGAGAAATGTTAGAGAGATCACACTGAAGAAGGTTAGCATCGTCGGGGGATTTTATTTCGCGGAAAACAACACAGTCGTCCACAAACAAAAGAATGTTAGATGATACAATGGAAGGGAGGTTGTTGGTGTAAATAAGAAATAAAAGGGGTCCGAGCACTGAGCTTTGTGGCACGCCCGAGTAAACTTCGCCGAAAGGTGAGTTAAAACTATTAGTGGAAACGAACTGCGATAGGTTAAGAAGAAAGTTTTTCAATCAATTTCAGAACGCTGTATTCGATGTTCAGTTGGTTTAGCTTTAAAAATAATAAGCGGTGACATACCTTGTCGAACCGTTTAGAATAATCAAGGAAAATGGAGTCAGCTTCTGACGCGCGATCTGAAATATGGTGAAATTTGATAGTGAAGCTGGCAAGTTGGGTTTCGCAAGAAAATGACTTCTGAAAGCCGTGTTGTGCGGATGTAAAAAAGGAATTAGACTCGAGAAAGTTCACAAGGTTAGTGAAGATGACGTGTTGTGATAGTTTGCAACAAGCACTAGTAAGCGAGATGGGGCGATAATTTGTAGGGGAGGTTCAATTTCCTGATTTGAGTAATGGAACCACCTTGCCGGCTTTCCATTGTGTTGGCAGAATGGAATTATTGAGTCTGCTGAAAAATCTTAGTATCATGTTAGTGTCAAGGAGCTGGAGGCAACTGCATTTTTACAAAATACACTTGACGGGCATGACGGCATGGTGGAAATGACGGGCATGTTGGCAATGCTGCAAATGCCGAAAATGCCGAAAATGCCGAAAATGCCGAAAATGCCGAAAATGCCGAAAATGCCGAAAATGCCGAAAATGCCGGAAATGCCGGAAATGGCGGAAATGGCGGAAATGCCGAAAATGCCGGAAATGGCGGAAATGGCGGAAATGGCGGAAATGTCGAGAATGTCGGGAATGTCGGGAATGTTGGGAATGTTGGGAATGTTGGGAATGTTGGGAATGCTGGGAATGCTGGGAATGTTGGGAATGCTGGGAATGTTGGGAATGCTGGGAATGCTGGGAATGTTGGGAATGCTGGGAATGTTGGGAATGCTGGAAATGTTGGGAATGCTGGAAATGTTGGGAATGCTGGAAATGCTGGAAATGTTGGGAATGCTGGAAATGCTGGGAATGCTGGAAATGTTGGGAATGCTGGAAATGTTGGAAATGCTGGAAATGTTGGAAATGTTGGAAATGTTGGGAATGTTGGGAATGCTGGAAATGTTGGAAATGCTGGAAATGTTGGAAATGCTGGAAATGCTGGGAATGCTGAAAATGTTGGGAATGGTGGAAATGTTGGGAATGCTGGAAATGTTGGGAATGCTGGAAATGTTGGGAATGCTGGAAATGTTGGGAATGCTGGAAATGTTGGGAATGCTGGGAATGTTGGGAATGCTGGAAATGTTGGGAATGCTGGAAATGTTGGGAATGCTGGAAATGTTGGGAATGCTAGAAATGTTCGGAATGCTGGAAATGCTGGGTATGATGGAAATTATGGCCGTGCTGGAATCCGAACACGCGAACAAACTCTTAGTCATGCCATTTGACACAGCGAACTCAGTTGTTCGTGCCAATATATCGGCACAACCAGGATGCATTTGCCTATGTGGCAGACACGCCACGAGGCAGTCACGACAAAAACGCCACATGCACCCAAATCGTAGGGACCGACCCGTGCAAACAATGATTGTCGCAGTGAAGGAAAGGGGAAAAAACTCATTGTCGCATGTATCTTTGCATGTGTGTAAGTTTTCTTGCTGTTCTTATTCCCAGAATTTGCAAATACGCATTTGCGTGCCTCTGTCCTCACGGTCTGCCTGGCTAAAACTGTACAACATAAAAAAATACAGCTTATGTCACAAAATCACGGCCTTGATTAGCTAAGTGGTTCGCGTGAAAGAATGGCGGAGAGAGAATGGAGCACGTCGGCTGTCAAAATATTGGTTGAAGATGTCCACGCCGTTGAGGAGCAAGCACTACCGCCCATTTCGTCTTTCTTGTAAACTCATCATATTGTCACGGCTTGACGTACAGGCTGGCGGCGAGAACACTTGAAGACAAGGAGCACAGAAAAACAGGGAGGTCCACCAGGAGCAACGTCGTCGTCGGCGCGCGGCAAACACTCCTCGTCTTTTTCTTCCACTGGCGACACTACCTCCCCCTAAAAGAAGCATCGTCCCGATGCTAACACGGAAGCAAAGGCACAGGGCGGAAAGCCGCACACACGCACAAAAAAACTCCTGCTGGCCAGTGTAGAAGGAGGTAGGCAAATCCGTTCGGGGGCAGACGATCATCGCGCGTAGTACGCCTTAAGCCGCACTACGTGCACAATTTCAGGGCGGGGTGAACGACGTGATGACGGTCGTGTTCCTTCGGGCAGCACCTCGTAGTTGAGTTCACCGATGCAGCGAAGAACTGTATACGACCCAAAGTACCGCTTTATGAGTTTGTCGGAGAGACCTCGACGGCGTACCGGCGTCCACACCCAGACCTTGTCTCCAGGGTAAAAATGGACGTCGCGTCGACGAAGATCGTACCGACGAGCGTCGGCATGCTGTTGGTGTTGGATGCGGAGTCTAGCGAATTGCCGACCTTCTTCCGCGCGCTCGCATACTAGTCGGGCACCATCGTCTACGTCGACAGGCGGCTCGTGCGGTAGCATAGCGTCAAGCATAGTGGTGACCTGTCTGCCGTGGACCAGCTGGAAATTGGTCATACAGGTCGTCTCCTGGACAGCGGTATTATAAGCGAATGTAACGTAGGGCAGTACCGAGTCCCAACTGCGATGGGCGACATCCACGTACATGGCGATCGACATGGTTTTGTTCAGCCGCTCCGTCAGCCCATTCGTTTGCGGATGGTACGCAGTAGTTCGGCGGTGGCTGGTGCAGCTGAGACGGAGGATCTCCTGTGTGAGCTTGGCCAGAAACGCGGCACCCCGGTTAGTGATCAAAACGGCAGGGGCACCGTGACGGAGCACTATGCACTCAATAAAAAATTTGGCTGCCTCAACAGCTGTCGCAGACGGAAGTGCTCGGGACTCCGCGTATCGCGTTAGGTAGTCCGTCGCTATAATAACGTACCTGTTGCCCGAATGCGACGTCGGAAATGGACCAAGAAAATCCATTCCGACAGTGTGGAACGGAGCAGGTGGTGGTTCGAGTGGTTGGAGAAGACCAGCTGGTCGTATGGGCGGTGTTTTGCGCCTTTGACACTCTCGACAAGTTTTTATGTAGTGACGGACGTACTTGGGAAGTGTCGACCAGTAGTACCGTTCTCGAATACGTGAAAGTGTCCGGCTGTAGCCAAGGTGACCAGCTGTAGGATCGTCGTGGCAAGCTTGGGCGACCTCGGAGCGCAGGTCTTCTGGCACAACAAGGAGCCACGACCTCGGGCTGCTGTCGAAGTTCTGCTTGTACAATACGCCGTGCATTATCTTGAACGTCGGCAGCATGCGCTGGAAAACGCGAGGCACCGCAGCTTCGTGGCCTTCCAAGTGCGCCATCGGCTGACCAATCTGAGGATCACTGCGTTGCCGAGCAGCCATATCTGCCGTGTCCAATGCCCCAAGAAAGCCGTCCTCGTCGTCATTTTCGCCTCCCGGTGCCGGCTCCACAGGGGCTCGAGACAAGCAGTCAGCATCATGATGTTTGCGGCCGGACTTGTAGGTGATGGTGACGTCGTACTCCTTGCAGCCGAAGGCTCCACCGAGCAAGGCGGTCTGCTGGATCCTTAATATTTGCGAGCCAGCACAGCGAATGGTGGTCGGTGACGACACGAAAAGGGCGACCGTACAGATAGGGCCGGAATTTGGTGATGGCCCAGATGACAGCGAGGCACTCTTTTTCAGTTGTGGAGTAATTGCCCTGCGAAAGAGCTCGGCTGGCATACGCAATAACCCTCTCAGCGCCGTCCTGGAATTGCACCAGCACTGCTCCTAGTCCTTTGTTGCTGGCGTCCGTGTGGAGTTCAGTGTCGGCGTCTTGATCAAAATGGCCTAGTATGGGGAATGCTGCAAGGGCGTGTTTTAATTGGCGGAATGCTGATTGTTGCTCCTCGGTCCACTCAAAGACAACGCTATCCTTCGTAAGGCGCTAAAGTGGCGCCGCGATCTGGGCAAAGTTCCGAACGAAGCGCCTGAAGTATGCGCAGAGACCGAGAAAGCTTCTGACGGTCTTCTTGTCGGACGGTGGAGGGAAGGATGCGACGGCAGCCGTTTTCTAGGGATCTGGCTTCACACCCACTTGGCTGACGATATGACCAAGGAACTTCAGTTCACTGTATGCGAAGCGGCACTTCGAAGGCTTGAGCGTAAGTCCGGCGTTCAGAAGAGCTTTAAGAACTGCTTCAAGACGCACCAGATGGTCTCTGAAAGTGCTTGAGAAGATGACAACGTCATCCAGATACACGAGACATGTCTGCCACTTCAGACCGGCTAGCACAGCATCCATGACTCGTTGAAAGGTCGCGGGCGCTGTACACAGGCCAAACGGCATCACCTTAAACTCGTAGAGGCCATCCGGGGTTATAAATGCGGTCTTCTCGCGGTCGCGCTCATCCACTTCAATTTGCCAGTATCCACTCTTCAAGTCGATGGACGAAAAATAGCGGGAATGACGAAGACGGTCGAGGGTGTCGTCGATGCGTGGGAGTGGATTCACGTCCTTCTTGGTCACCTTATTGAGTCGCCGGTAGTCAACGCAAAATCGAAGGGTCCCGTCTTTTTTCTTGACCAGCACTACAGGTGCGGACCACGGACTGTTAGATGGTTGGATGACGTCGTCGCGTATCATTTCGCGCACTTGCTCCTGGATGGTTCCCCTTTCCTTCAAGGAAACGCGGTATAGCGGTTGGCGAATCGGGTGCGTTGCGGTGTCGACAATAATTCGATGCTTGGCGACGGGTGTCTGGCGAACTCGGGATGTCGTAGCGAAACAGTCGTTGTACCGATGCAAAAGAGAGAGCAGTTCGCGTGTTTGGGAAGGCTCAAGTCTGGGATCGATATCCAGGGGCAACGTTGTAGGGTTTCGTGACCCGGGCGGGGCCGCCTCCTGAGGCAGCGCAACTGCTTCACGAACGTCGCTAAGTTCTTCCATTTGGGCTATTACTGACCCTTTCGTCAGGTGCTGCGGCTCGTTCCTGAAGTTGGTCACGAAGATGTTGGCTCGCCCTCGTTGAACATTTGCGACCCCTCGCGCAACACCAATGCCACGCGTAAGTAACATCTGGACACTGCCTTCCAGAACGCCTTCTCCACATGCTGTTGTATCGGCTCGGACCGGCAGGAAAACTGTCGGCAACGGCGGCAATTGCACATGGTCGGCATCAACTTTCATCGCAAAGCCTGTGGCCCGGGGCGGTACTGGCGATGAAGAACGTGCGCGGAGGGTCAACCTGTTCTGCCCTATGTCGATTACGGCGCCATATTCACGGAGAAAGTCCATGCCCAGAATAACATCCTTAGAGCAATTCTCCAATATCACGAATGTGGCGGGGCACGTCTCACCGTGGATCTCGACGCGGGCAGTACACTCGCCAACAGGGTTTACGATGTGGCCGCCCGCGGTACGTATGGGGCGGTCTGTCCCACTGGGTGGTAACCTTGCGAAGACGCCGAGAGAAACTGCCGCTGAAGACCGAGTAATCAGCGCCGGTGTCCACAAGCGCCGCTACGTCGCGCCCGTCGATCAGAATGTTCACATTGCTAGAGGTTACAAAACGGTTTGCGCTTCCAAGGATACCATCGGTCGAGCTGGGACACACTAACGTAGGCGGAGGTTCTTTGCTTCGTGCGACTCCGGCAACGCCACCTCCAGGCGTCGCCGTACTCAGTTTTCCCGAAGCGGCGAGAGGCTCTCACGGCGAGACCCGCGAGAAGGGGACGGTGGGCGGCGAGGGGGCGGCGACCGGGAGGTGCGACGAGGAGCTGTAACCGGTGATGGAGAACGTCGGAGGTAGTCTTGTATGTCGCGGGGCTGCTCACCGTAGCGGGGGCACGGATCGGCCCGGTGAAAACCCCTTAGGCCGAGTTCGCGGTATGGGCAGGAGGGATACATGTGATCAGGCTCACCGCAGTGAAAACACAGTGGTCGCCGGTCCGCAGTCCTCCAGATGTCGGTCTTCCTGCGTCTCGGCGGTCCCAGGTGTGCATCAGACGAGTGCAGGAACTCGCGGCGTCGAAGGCCGGAATCGGGAGCGCTCTGGCCCTGGCGATGGGCGGGAAGAGGACGACGAACTGCGGCGGCGTAGCTAAGAGCTGGTGGGTCGGCTGCAGCTACAACTGGGACGTCTTCTGGCGCCAGCGCGTGTCGCAGTTCTTCGCGAACGGCGGACGCGATGGAGACAGGCGGACTGCTCAGGAGTAGGGAAGAGCTTTTTCAGCTCCTCGCGGATGACGTCGCGAATTATTTCTTCTTACATCGGCGAGACCAACTCCGCCCAAGCCAGACGAGCCAAGACTTGAGACGACAGGAAGGGCGCTCAGTCTCTGAAAGTGACTGGTTCTTGTCGCCAATGCGTGCTCGATGTTGGTAGCTTCAGCGACGAATCCGGCTACTGTGGTCGGAGGATTGCGGATGAGGCCATCAAAGATGTCATTCCGGACACCCCTCATCAGCGCCCGTACCTTTTTTAAGGCGGAAGCCTTTAATGTCTGATCGTTGTAAGCAGCAGTTGTCGACAGAAAATGTCACGCTTTTCAATTGATGGAAAAGGTCGTGACGTCACAGTGCGCGAATTTCAAACGGGGCCAATTGTACTTTGGCTAGTAACCATGCGACCAATTGAAGGGATCGTATAGTGATGCTCCAAGTAAGTGGGACTGAGCTTAGTTAATTGCTTAATTACCCAATTAGCCTAATTAGCTTTACTAGTCAGGCCATATAAATAAATAAAACCGATTAAGAAATTGGTCGAGCTCAGGAATCGAACCCCGGTCTTCGGCGTGAGAGACGAGCATGCTATCCACTCCGCCATGCCAGCTTTTTTTTTTGTCTTTATTGCCTGTTTTGACATCCGCCATGCCAGCTCGATGGTTTGGAATGAACAAAGGCGTGTCTAGTGAATACGGTGTCCTCACTCACTCTCATCCTCCTCCATTCCCTTCCGGCGAGGTTTAGGTGTCCACCGACAAATGAGAGACAGATACATTTCTTTTCCTCAAAAACCAATTTACCGACGAGCGAGGCGTAGAACCGAATGGGCGATGGCGTTCTATGGACTCCTTGGCAGCGTTGCAAGACGCTGTCGCGTTCCACTCTTAGGGTCGAAGCTTAACATCTTAACCACACATCAGTGACCACACTTTAGGTCAAAAAAGTGCCCCCCTGAATTTTGTGACACAGTTACTGCGTAATTTCCTTCCCTCAAATACAATTTTCATTTTCTTCATTACGGCTCCTCTTTATCTATCTTCTTTCACTCCCACTTCCTCCCTTCCTCTACGGTGCGGTTCAGGTGTCCACCGAGATGACAGAGAATTACTGCGCCGTTTCCTTTCCTCAAAAAGCTTGCGTTCAAAGGGCAAGGCATCGCGCCGAACGGGTGGTGGCGTTCCGTGGTCTCCCTGGCAGCGCTACAACGCGCTGTCGCGTTCCACTCCTAAAGGCGAAGCTTAAGCGTCATTAATTAGCAGTTAATTAGTATTCAGGCATTAATCAGTAATTAACCATTAATCAGTGATTTGTCATCACTTAGTAATTAGTACTCAATTACATGTGACGCCACCGGTGCCACAGAAACAGCGAACGTGGTGCGGAAAACGCTTCCGCCTCTACCCACTTTAGACAGTCAAAGTGCCCCCTGATTTTCTCCTCAGTAGCCCGCGGGTCGGCGCGGGCACTCAGACGCAGCACGTCTTCGACGAAGCTTCTGACGCTTTCGGTAGGTGCCTGGATGCGAGCGTGGAGCAGATCTTCAGCTTGCTGTCGCCGGTGTTGACTCGCGAACATGCGTACCAGTTCGCTCTTGCAGGTCTCCCATGATGTTAACGAAGCCTTATGGTTCTCAAACCAATACTTCGCTGTGGCTTCCAGGGAGAAGCAGAGGTTCTGCAGGCATTGGTCGGGAGTCCACCCGTTATGTCGCGCTACTCTTTCATAGTGTTGGACCCAGTCTTCAACATCGTCAAGGCCATCGCCACGGAACGGCACGACAGATCTTGGAGTGACAGGCACGTAGACAATCCTCGATGCAATCGCGGGATCGGTTTGTTGTGACTGGGACGCCATGATGACGTTGGCTGTCCTAGATGTCCGCGATCCCTCGGGCAAGAGTCCGAATTCCGGCGCTTGGCCTTGCTGACGTCGGCTAGCGCGAGTCTCAGTTTCCGCCGAAGGCTCCTCCAAGAAAACTCGACGGCCAGGACTTAGTACGGGGCTCGAACTACGAGGCGGGGTGCGCTGCATGAGATGCGTTACCCAGCACCTGCACCAAATGTCACGGCTTGACGTACAGGCCGGCGGCGAGAACACTTGAAGACAGGGAGCACAGAAAAACAGGGAGGTCCACCAGCAGCACCGTCGTCGTCGGCGCGCGGTAAACACTCCTCGTCTTTTTCTTCCACTCGCGACAATATGGCGGATGAAAGGCATGAAAATTACGACATCATCATCATCATCATCATCAGCCTGACTACACCCACTGCAGGGCAAAGGCCTCTCCCATGTCTCTCCAATTAACCCTGTCCTTTGTCAGTTGCCGCCACTGTATCCCTGCAAACTTCTTAATCTCATCCGCCCACCTAACTTTCTGCCGTCCCCTGCTACGTTTGCTTTCTCTTGGAATCCACTCCGTTACCCTTAAGGACCAGCGGTTATCTTGCCTTCGCATTACATGCCCTGCCCAAGCGCATTTCTTCCTGTTGATTTCAACTAAGATGTCATTAACCCGCGTTTGTTCCCTCACCCACTCCGCCCTCTTCCGATCTCTTAACGTTACACCTATCATTTTCCTTTCCATAGCTCGCTGCGTTGTTCTTAACTTAAGCTGAACCCTCTTTGTTAGCCTCCACGTTTCTGCCCCATAGGTGAGTACCGGTAGGATACAGCTGTTGTATACTTTTCTCTTCAGGGATATTGGTAAGCTACCATTCATGATCTGAGAGAACCTACCATATGCGCTCCACCCCATTCGTATTCTTCTAGTTATTTCCCTCTCATGATCCGGATCTGCGGTCACTACCTGCCCTAAGTAGACATATTCTCTTACTACTTCCAGCACCTCGCTACCAATTGCGAACTGCTGTTCCCTTGCTAGGCTGTTGAACATTACTTTGGTTTTCTGCATGTTAATTCTTAGCCCCACCGTTCTGCTCTGCCTGTCTAACTGATTGATCATGCTTTGCAGTTCTTGTCCTGAGTGGCTTAGCAAGGCAATGTCATCAGCGAATCGCAAATTACTCAGGTATTCTCCATTAACTCTTATCCCCAACTGTTCCCATTCCAGTCCCCGGAATACCTCCTGTAAGCAGGCAGTGAAGAGCATTGGCGAGATCTTGTCTCCCTGCCTGACCCCTTTCCGTATTGGAATTTTATTGCTGACTTTATGGAGAACTATAGTAGCTGTGCAGTCGTTATAAATATCTTCCAATATTTTCACATAACACTCTTCTACACCCTGATTCCGCAATGCCTGCATGACAGCTGAGGTTTCCACCGAGTCAAATGCTTTCTCGTAATCAATGAAGGCTATATATAAGGGTTGGTTATATTCTGCGCATTTCTCTATCACCTGATTGATAGTGTGAATGTCTATTGTCGAGTATCCTTTACGAAAGCCTGCCTGATCATTTGGTTGACTAAAGTCCAAGGTTTTCCTGACTCTATTAGCGATTACCTTAGTAAATACCTTGTAGGCAACGGACAATAAGCTGATTGGTCTGTAATTCTTCAAGTCCTTCACATCTCCTTTCTTATGAATTAAGATAATGTTAGCGTTCTTCCAAGCTTCTGGTACTCTCGAGGTCACAAGGCATTGCGTATAGAGGGTGGCTAGTTTTTGTAGCACAATCTCTCCTCCGTCCTTCAACAAATCTGCTGTTAACTGATCCTCACCAGCTGCTTTCCCTCTTTGCATTGCTCCTAAGGCTTTCTTTACCTCCTCCTTCGTTACTGGCAGGATGTCCCATTGCTGTGCTTGACTGCCTCCCTCAGTAACTTGATGATTACATTCGCTACTGTATAGATTTGTGTAGAACTCTTCGGCTAATTCAACTATCTTATCCATATTGCTGATGACATTGCCCTGTTTGTCTTTTAGCGCATACATCTGGTTTTTACCTATGCCCAGTTTTCTCCTCACTGATTTTAGGCTACCGCCGTTCCTTAGAGCATGCTCAATTTTCTCCATGTTAAACTTTCTTATGTCGGCTACCTTGCGCTTATTTATTAACTTCGATAGCTCTGCTAGTTCTATCCTGTCTGTGGAGTTAGACGTCCTCATGCTTTGGCGTTTCTTAATCAGATCTTTGGTCTCCTGAGATAGCTTGCTGGTATCCTGTCGAACCATCCTACCACATACTTCTGCGGCGCACTCTGTAACGATAGCTGTAAGATTATCATTCATTGTTTCAACACTGCGGTCGTCTTCATCAGTTAAAGCGGAAAATCTGTTTTGCAGCAACATTGTGAATTCCTCTACCTTCCCTCTTAATGCTAACTCGTTAATAGCCTTTCGCTTCACCAGTTTCCTCCGTTCCCTCTTCAAATCTAAGCTAACACGAGACCTTACCATTCTGTGGTCGCTACAACGGACCTTACCGAGGACCTCCACATCCTCTATGATGCCAGGGTGTGCGCACAATATGAAATCTATTTCATTTTTAGTCTCACCATTGGGGCTCTTCCAAGTCCACTTCCTGTTTGCTCGTTTGCGGAAGAAGGTATTCATAATCCGTAAATTATTTCTATCTGCGAACTCTACTAATAACTCTCCCCTACTGTTCCTAGAACCTATGCCATAGTCACCTACCGCCTTGTCTCCAGCCTGCTTTTTACCTATTTTTGCATTAAAGTCGCCCATCAGTACAGTGTACTGTGATTTTACTTTGGTCATTGCCGATTCCACATCCTCATAGAAGCTTTCAACTATCTGGTCATCATGGCTTGATGTAGGCGCGTAGGCCTGCACCACCTTCAGCTTGTACCTCTTATTAAGCCTAATTACGATAGCTGCCACTCTCTCGTTAATACTGTAAAACTCCTCGATGTTGCCAGCTATATCCTGATTAATGAGGAATCCCACACCTAGTTCTCGCCAATCTGCTAATCCACGATAGCACAGTACATGCCCGCCCTTTAGTACTGTATACGCCTCATCTGTCCTCCTAACCTCACTAAGCCCTATGACATCACATTTAATACCGGCTAATTCCTCCAATAGCACTGCTAAGCTAGCCTCACTTGATAAGGTTCCTGCGTTAAACGTTGCCAGGTTCAGTTTCCAATGGCGGCCTGTCCTGGCCTGTCCGGAGCCAGAGATTCTTAGCACCCTCCGCTGCGTCACAGATCTGACCGCCGCCTTGGTCAGTTGCTCCGCAGCCGCTGGGGACTGAGGGCCGAGGGTTAATTGGTTTGTTCATAGAAGGTTGTGGCCAAGTACTGCACCAGGGTGGCCAAATCCTGTTCTGGTGAGGAAGTGCGTTGTCGGTTCTGGTCACCGAAATCAGGCCGCACTCCAAGCCTGGTTATGCAATTCCATCGACACGCGGAGTTTCTTTTTTTTTTAATCCGGTGGAGAATTGCGTGGCACCGGGATTCGAACCCCGGTCCTCTTGCACGCGAGGCGGATGCTCTACCTCTACGCCATCGCCGCATCTTACTGCCGTTTCTTTTTCTTACTGCCGTTTCTTTTTCTTAATCCTGCATACGCTCTATGCACGAATAAGCATATATTTGAGTAAACTGTCCTCTGCCGTGGTGACTTTAGTAAAATGAAGTGCGATAGAGGACAGCTCACCCCTTTTTTACTCTTCTCTGTTTATGTTGTACGTAAACATCGTGAATATCAGCGCAAAGTTCCTTAGGGCGTAAATAATCACTCAAAATTGCATTTTTGAAGACATGGTCGTGCCTTCGAAAACCGTCGACCAGGGCACATTCGGCAGTAAATGACGCCACAAGCAGGTCAGAAACCGTATTAGACAGTCAAAATACTTCCCGCATGAAGTGCAATTTGCGAATATGCGACTGTCTTGATTCAATGCGCCACGAAAAGAAGGCTCAGTTAGGTGTCTTCGCTTGTTAACACCGCATAGGCATCACTAGAGGCGCCGCCATCGGCCTTAGATGTCGCACTTGACAGCTGCTCTGCATCAAGGACCCAGTTGCTGACGCTGAAAATGGCGGGCTGTTGGCGCTCATTTTTGCCGAAGCAGGGAAGTGCGGAAAAGCTATCTTCTTTGGAGAGTGAAGGGAAACAAAAATGCGCCGTAATAAAGGCAGCCCACAAAGAAGGGTCACGTGACACAGCCACCTAGAAATCACTTCAGGGGATAGGAAGGAAGTACGTTGCGGTGAACGTTACCGCCCAAGAGAGCAGGACACGCTGAATCCATTGCTTTGCTGACAAGTCTTCTAGCCATTTTACCTGTTTGTTCTTGTTGAAGCTGATTCTTGCGATAGTCTGGACGGGATACATCAAGCGTGGGCTGAACGTTAACGAAATCTCCTCTTTTTCCTTTATCACGTTCGGGACATCCATTGCCGGCATTCAGGCGCGCCGAAAAGGGAGTCATTCAGACAGTCCCCGCTTCAACAGAAACAGGATGCATTATTTGTGGCCAGTTGCCCATGATGAGCAGACCATTGAAACCTTCTATGAAGACGTGGAATCGGCGATGGCCAAACAAAAATCACAGTACACTGTACTGATGGGCGACTTCAATGCGAAGGTACGCAAGACGCAAGCTCGAGAACAGGTGGTAGGTGACTATGGCATGGGTTCTAGGAATAGCAGGGGAGAGTTATTAGTAGAGTTCGCAGATAGAAATAATTTGCGGATCATGAATACCTTCTTCAGCAAACGAGCCAACAGGAAGTGGACGTGGAAGAGCCCCAATGGTGAGACTAAAAATGAAATAGACTTCATACTTTGCACTCAGCCTGGCAGAGGATGTCAGGTCCTCGCAAAGGTCCGTTGTAGCGACCGCAGAATAGTAAGGTCTCGCATTAGCTTAGATTTGAAAAGAGAACGCAGGAAATTAGTGAAGCGGAAGTCTATTAACGAGTTAGCATTAAGAGGGAACATAGAGGAATTCAAGATTTTGCTCAGAACAGATTTTCCGCTTTAACTGAAGATGACGACCGTAATGTTGCAACAATGAACAATCGCCTCATAGATATCATAACGGAGTGTGCCGTAGAAGTAGGCGGTAGGATGGTTCGAAAGGATACCAGGAAGCTATCTCAGAAGACTCAAGATCTGATTAAGAAACGGCAAAGCATGTAGGTAGAATAGGTAGAATAAAACTAGTAGAGCTGTCGAAGTTAATAAATAAGCGCAAGGTAAACGACATCAGGAAGTTTAACATGAAGAAAATCGAGCATGCTCTAAAGAGCGGAGGTAGCCTAAAAGCAGTGAAGAGAAAACTAGGCATAGGCATAGAGACAGAGGGCAATGTCATTAGCAATGTGGATAAGATAGTTACAGTAGCTGAAGAGTTTTACACAAATCTGTACCGGAGCGATTGCAATCAGAATGTTACTGAGAGAGGCAGTAGAACACAGCAATGGGACATCCCGCCAGTAACGAATGAGGAAGTAAAGAAAGCCTTAGGGACAATGCAGGAGGGGAAAGCAGCTGGTGAGGATCAGATAAGAGCAGATTTGTTGAAGGATGGAGGAGAGATTGACCTCGAAAAACTAGCCACCCTGTATACACAATGCCTTGTGACCACGAGCGTACCTAGGGCTTGGAAAAACGCTAACATTATCTTAATTCATAAGAAAGGAGACGTCAGGGACTTGAAGAATTGCAGACCGATCAGCTTACTGTCCGTTGCCTACAAGATATTTACTAAAGTAATCGCAATAAGTAAGGACAACCTTGGACTTTAGTCAACCAAATTATCAGGCAGGCTTTCGCAAAGGATACTCGACAATAGATCATATTCACATTATCAATCAGGTGATAGAGAAATTCGCAGAATATAACCAACCCCTATATATAGCCTTCATTGATTACGAGAAAGCATACGCGACGCGCCGAGCTGGGCTCCAGTAGTGTTACTTTCGTAACAAAAATTGATCGCGAAAACCAGATCAAAGGATTTCGAAATGGAAGTAAAGTAACAACTAAACAGTCCTGCCCAAACCAATACAAATACTATGTACCGAATCCTAAAAGAATGAAAACTGGAAACATAAAAAAGCAACTCTCCTGGTCAAAGAGTACGATGTCAAGGAACAAGTCCTTATGGGAAAGGTCACCCACTTTTGTTTCTAAACTGGTTTTGTATGAGTCGACCATTTTCACGCCGCCCTTCTCCCGGGGTTTGAAGAGGGTATGAGTAGCACTTGCTGCCCATCCTGGTCAGAACCCACATGATTTGCCCGCCACACCAGAGACACGTGCGCCGATGATGTATGTCAGGAGAGGTCTATTGAAAGTGGGAGTTTTCTTTTTCGTGTCTACCTCAGCAGTTATGGTTAGGCGCAGCATATAGAGACGGCTGGGGATGCATGTCAGAAAGGTAGGAACGAGTGTTGGGAATTGTAGGGCACAATAACTATATGGCAACGCCATGTGTTCTTGTGAGTCATACCATGCATGTCGATCGATGTTCTCTAATTTGTTTCTGTAAGTTGCTCTGTGGAGCATGAGGCAGCTCTCGGAATTCTGTCCTGTCAAGTCAGGCCCTAAGTGGCATCTCGCCCAGTGCCTGAGCCTGGTCATCTTTGTTATACGAGTGATGGCTATTGTATAACGACGCGAGGAATAAGGTATGACCCCCAAATCTGTTTTCGTTCATCATGAAAGTCCTCTTGCCCTTCTCGGAAGGAGAGAGTCGCATTGATGAGGATGACATCACTCCCGCGCAGTTTCCACACGCGCCTTCGTCATCCAGAGGACTGGCGGCAGTGATGGAAAGCCGGGAAGGTGGTTCCATTATTCAAATCAGGAAATTGAACCTCCGCTACAAATTATCGCCCCCATCTCGCTCACTAGTGCTTGTTGCAAACTATCACAACACGTCATCTGTAATTCCTTTTTTACATCCGCACAGCACGACTTTCAGAAGTCATTTTCTTGCGAAACCCAACTGTGACGGACACATTGAAGAGACTCTCCAGGCTGCGATCAACACAGTTGAAGTCTACTTATCGGACAAAGGACTTAAGTGCTCAGCAGCAAAATCTGAGCTCTTCTTTGTGCGTTATCCCGGCACCCGGAAACCCCCCACATCTCCAAATATCCGCCTCACTGTTAACAACCTTCCCGTGCCTACGGTCGACACCATCCGAATTCTTGGCCTCCACCTCCAAGCCAACGGAGCCAACACCAACACAATACAACGCTTGCATCGATACACACAGCAGACAGCCCGTCTCATACGGCGCGTTTCCAACAAGCGGGCAGGCATGAAGGAGGCGAATCTCCTTCACCTCTTTCAAGCATTTGTAGTAAGTCGTATTGCTTACTCTGCTCCATATTTACGTCTCACGCTCACGGAGAAGCACCGCCTGGATTGCCTTTTCCGCAGCGGCGTCAAAACAGCCCTTGGTATTCCTCTCTCTACTCCCAACGACAAGCTCCTCGCCCTTGGTGTCTCCAATACGGTTGACGAGCTCACTGAGGCGGCCCTCCTGGCCTAGCGCCAACGCCTCTCCCTAACTTCCGTAGGCCGCTCTATCCTCGAACGACTTCGCATCGCTCCCTTCCGTCCGCCATCCTCGGTGGTCAATCTCCCACCTGCCATCAGGGCCAACATCAAGACTCTCCCTCTCCCCCGCAACATGCATCCAACTCATCATCAAGATCGCAGAGAAGCTCGGGCCGCGTCACTCCAGCAGCGATATGCTGGCCGACTTGACGTGCTTTACACAGACGTGGCAGACCGTCCTACTCGGACTGCTGCAACAGCGGTTGCAACAGATGAGAACATGACTCTTCATGCCTCCTGCTCCGTACGCACTTCACATATCACTACAGCGGAGGAAGTAGCTATTGCTCTCGCGCTCTCCACTTCTAAAGCTAGAGTAGTCATAAGTGACTCACAGCGTGCCATTCTTAATTTTACTCATGGCCGTATTTCAGTCCAAGCGTTTCGCGTACTCGTATCAAATCCTCCTAAACACCTGACCCTACTGATATGGGCTCCAGCCCACATGGGTCTGAAGGGTAATGAGGGGGCACATGAGCTAGCTCGAGGGCTCACTTTCCGAGCAGCTTATCACCCCGCCCCCAACATGCCCGCCTTGGTCAGGAAGGACACCATAATCACTTCACGCGATCTGCTCCAGCACTATCGTCTTTCTTGCCAACTCTATCCAGGTCTGCACCAAGAACTTACAAAGGCAGAGGCCATCACATGGTGCCAACTCCAGACGGACACTTTCCCCAATCCCAAAAAATTCCATAATATATTTCCTGAACGGTATATGCCGATGTGTAAACACTGCTATATCCCAGCAGACCTCCTTCATATGGTCTGGACTTGTCCACGACAACACATGCCAACACCAACACAACATACCTGGGAGGCTCGTCTACGCAGCTCTACCCTAGACGACCAACGGACACTTATCGGTCTTGCTCTAGAGGCTGCCAGATTCCAAGGAGTCTTGGCCGACCCCTAGATCTGGGTCTTCGGCCCCTTGACTGTTTTAATAAATGTTTACCACCCAACCAAATCCCGGCTTTCCATTGTGTTGGCAGAATGGAATTATTGAGTCTGCTGAAAAATCGTTAGTATCAAGCTGGAGGCAACTGCATTTTTATAAAATACACTTGACGGGCATGTTGGGCCATGTTGGGAATGCCGGGCTTGCTGGAAATGCCGGGCTTGCTGGAAATGCCGGGCATGGTGGAAATGGCGGGCATGGTGGAAATGACGGGCATGGTGGAAATGACGGGCATGGTGGAAATGACGGGCATGGTGGAAATGACGGGCATCTCCACCAGTGGCATCTCGCCCAGTGCCTGAGCCTGGTCGACAGGACACAGTCGAGCAACACGCAGACACAGCAGTCTGCTGTGTTTCTCGACTGCTGTGTTTCTCGAGCACTGTGTCTGCTGTGTTTCTCGACTGTGTCCTGTCCCTGCGCACTGTTTGAAGTAGAAAAATGAACCAACTGGATCCACTACTTCCCATGATGGCTATTGTATAACGACGAGAGGAATAAGGTGGGGCCCCCAAATCTGTTTTTCGTTCATCATGAAAGTTCTCTTGTCCTTCTCGGAAGGAGAGTGGGCTGGAAATGCTAGCCATGGTGGAAATGACGGGCATGGTGGAAATATTGGGCATGTTGGAAAGGCTGGGCATAGGGGAAATGCTGAGCATGATGGATATGTTGGGCATGATGGAAATGTTAGTTAGTTAGTTATATTGATTTTTATGGCGCAAAAGCAACTGAGGCTATGATGCGCCAAACACAAGGTTAGAGTTTTTGTTAAAGGTGAAGCTTTTTAAAATACTTAGAGTTTGTTTAAAACGTTGGCTTCCTCGAGAAACCTAAAAATACATGAAATGTCAACCAGTGCTCGATCACCTAAGAGTAGCATGGGGTGTAATGGGATGCTTTCCCTGTAAAATGTTGTGAAATATTTCTTAATTCTTCTAGTTTTATACATGAAATTAAAATGTGGTTCACTGTGAGTTCAGCACCACACATTTCACAGTGAGGTTTGTTTTGTTTGGTTAGCAGAAAGCTGTGCGTGAGGTGAGTGTGTCCAATGCGGAGCCGACATAAAATAACTTCGGTAAAACGTTCTTGATGCCTACATGATTGCCATTCCCCTAAAATTGGTTTCACAGAATGTAATTTGTTGTTTACGTGATCTTGCCATGCAGCCTGCCACTTATTTCTGAGTTTACTGTTGATAAACTTTAAACAATCTCTGTACGGTATGTTCACTTGCTTTATTTGGCCATTCCGGGCTTGTGCAGCGCATACATCTGCTTTCTCATTACCTACGATTCCAACATGGCTAGGAACCCAGCAGAATATAATGTTATGCTTTTGTTTTGTGATTTTAACAATGTTATGTATGATGTTACCTATTATGGGTTCAGCAGCATTTCTGGAGTGCAGTGCTTTGAGCATACTGAGGGAATCGGTGTAAATGATGCTATTTTTGATGTTCTCTCTTACTATTTTTTCTACAGCTACAAAGATGGCATAACACTCAGCAGTAAAAACCGATGCGCATTCTGGAAGTCGCATTATCTGTTTAGTATTTTCTTGGATTACTGCACTTCCGACGTGGCTTTGTTTTTGAGCCATCAGTATAAAATTCAATGTATGTGTCATACTTTTCTTGCAGTGCCAAGAATTCCTGTAACACGTAATCGTTTGGCGTTTGCTTTTTATCTAAATGTGTCATTGTGAAGTCACATGCTGGAGGCAGGCTGTACCATGGTGGAAAATATTCATTCCTTTGTGCAATATTCGGTAGGGCATCTAGTACTGTTAGCTCTTCA
This sequence comes from Amblyomma mixtum, assembly GCF_055824585.1. Classification (NCBI taxonomy): domain Eukaryota; kingdom Metazoa; phylum Arthropoda; class Arachnida; order Ixodida; family Ixodidae; genus Amblyomma; species Amblyomma mixtum. The sequence continues at coordinate 201,147,938 of NC_143016.1, forward strand.
CATTTATCTTCAAAGCGCAGTAGTAATGGCCTGATAGAATGTGGTTTGTTGATGAATAATCTTTTAGATGGGCACTTGGTGACAATTGGATGGCAGAGATGTTTCGGAAGAGAACGGGTTTTTAAGACATATGAGCATGTAAGGGCGATTCTTCGATCCTCAAGAGCGGCTTCATTAGTTTCAACGTAAAGGCTAACTACTGGTGATGTTCTGTATGCTCCAGATGATAGGCGCAGACCAAGATTATGAATGGGGTCTAATCTTTTTAAGTACGATGCTCTTGCCGAACCATATACTATGCACCCGTAGTCCAGCTTGGAGCGCACCAGAGAGCGATATATTTGTAAAAGACTTGCTCTATCGGAGCCCCACCGCTTCCGTGAGAGAACTTTTAAGATATTGAGGGCTTAGAAGCTTTCTTTTTAAGGTTGTTAATGTGTGGTAGAAATGTGAGTTTCTTGTCGAAAGTTGGGCCTAAAAATTTGTGTTCTTGTTTAATTGGTAGCGCAGTGTGATTCAGGTATAGATTGGGATCGACCTGTAGGCCTCGTCGCAATGAAAAAAGAACAGCTACTGTTTTTTGAGGAGAAAATTTAAACCCATTTCTGTCTGCCCAAGCACCGAGTTTATTTAGTGTGATTTGTATTTGTCTCTCACAGGTTGATATGCTAGAGGACGTGCATGCTATTTGTAGGTCATCTACATAAACTGAATACATTATGGATTTGGGTATTACTTTAGCTAAGGAATTCATTTTTACTATGAAGAGTCGTGCTTAGAATGCACCCCTGGGGTACGCCGTTCTCTTGGGTGAAAGTCATGGAGAGAGTTGCTCCTAGGCGGACTCGGAATGTGCGGTTAGCCAGGAAGTCGTTCAAGCAGTTCAGCATTCTGCCGCGGATACCTAGCTCTGCTAGGTCACGGAGGATGCCGAACTTCCACGTAGTATCGTAGGCCTTCTCCAAGTCGAAGACCCCAATACAGTGCTGCTTGTGGATGAACGCCTCCCGGATGGTGTTTTCTAGGCGGACAAGGTGATCTGTGGTCGAGCATGCTTTTTTAAACCCACATTGGTGTGTATCTAATAGTTGCCGAGATTCAAGTATGAAGGTCAATCTAATGTTTATTACACTTTCGAAAGATTTAGCAATGCAGCTGGTGAGGGCTATTGGTCTGTAACTGCTAGGACTTGTTGGTGGTTTTCCGGGTTTAAGAAAAGGTATTATGACTGCTTTTTTCCACTCGTTAGGTATATTTCCAGTTATCCAGATTTTATTAAAGAATTTTAACAGTGCCTCTACAGCAGCCTCGGAGAGATGTGCAATCATAGCGTAATGCACATTGTCTGGTCCTGGTGCTGTCTTTTTTCCAGAAGATAATACTTTATTTAATTCTTGTAGTGTGAGAGGCTGGTTACAATCCTCATGTACACCTGCTCCAGATGGAAATTTTTGTTTTTCAGCTATTGCTTTGTGTTTCTGAAATGTGTTTGTGTAGTTGGATGAGCTTGAGATCTCAGAAAAATGCTCGCCCAGTATGTTGGCCTGTTCTTCTAAAGATGTCCCGGGTGCTGTCAAGAGAGGAAGTGTGAAAGGGGTACGGTCACCAGTAAATTTACGAGCTTTTTCCCACACTTTCTTTGATGTTATTGAACTATTTATTGAGGAGACATATTTCTGCCAGGAGGTTTTCTCTGCATTTCTTCGCACATAGCGCGCTCTGGCTTTTGCCTTCTTAAAGGTAAGTAAGTTCTCTGCAGTGGGATATCGACGCAGAGCGCTCCAGGCTTTGTTTTGTTGTTTTTTTGCTAATGTGCATTCTTTTGTCCACTACGCTTTGTGTTTCTTTTGTGCAAGTCCTGTTGTTTGTGGTATAGCGAGTGTTGCAGCCGATATTATGCATTCAGTAAACTTCTCATTAATTTCATCTGTGCTAAGGTCGTCACAAAATTCCTTTTCCAGAGTGGCACTTTTTGTAAAAAGTGACCAGTCGGCGAGCTGAATTTTCCAGCGCCGTGGCCTTGTGGGGATGATTGGAGTGGACGATGAGAGCCTGATGACGGTAGGTAAGTGATCGCTGCCCATGGGGTCATTTAAAACATCCCATTTAAAATCGTTAAAAAGTAATGGTGATGCAAAAGCTAAATCGAGAGAGCTCATTTTTGCTGAGCTTGGGCAGCAATATGTGGCTTTTCCCGTATTTAAAAGACAGATTATTATTCGAAAATATAAAATCTTCGATTGCTTGGCCTCTAGAGTCACAGCGTTCGCTTCCCCAAAACGGAGAGTGAGCGTTAAAATCGCCAACTACCAGAAATGGCTCCGGCAGTTCATCGATCAGGCCTTCTAGATCTTGGCATGTTAATGCGATGTTTGGGGGAAGATATACAGAACATATTGTAATTGTTTTGTAGCTGATGACGCTAACCGCAACCGCCTCAAGTTTTGTTTTCAGTTTGATTTCTTGAGCCGGGACGCCGCTTTGGATGATGATTGCGACGCCTCCCGAGAGTCTATTTGCATGTTCGCGATCACGCCTAAAAGTTGTATAATGTTTTAAGATATTTGAATGTTGTGGACCAAGATTGGTCTCCTGGAGACATAGGGCTAGAGGCATAACTGACCCTAGAATATGAGTTATATCACTGTAGTTCCTCAACATTCCTCTACAGTTCCATTGTATTATGAAAGCCAACTTAGTTTTGTGTTTGTACTGATTGAAAAAACTAGATCAAGTTGTTTATGGCCCCGTGACTCAGGGCCTGTCTCTTTTTGACCGATCCAGGGAGCTCCGCCGACCATCCGACGTGGACGGCGAGGGGCTGCCCGGGGTCGTGTCCATCGCCTCTGCGGAGGCACTAGACGACCGTGCAGGAGGCACATTGATTTTCGAATTTGACCTCGACCTGTGGGCAGAGGTCTTTGGGCCCGCCGACCCGGGGGTCTGCGGCCCCTCCTTTGGGGTAGGCGGAGTAGCGTGAGCTACTCCACCAGACGGCGCGGATGGCCCCGCCACAGGCTCACTACGTGTGGCCTGGACAGGTGCCGAAGCCTGGTGTGGTGCGCCGCGCCCACGCACCACATCGGCGAAGTTTGTTTTTGCAGTGAAGGAGAATTTGTTTGAGAGTACAGTTGAACCCCTCAATAACGAAAGCCCTCAAGAACGAAATTCTCGCGGCAACGAAATATTCTGGCACCCCCGGCGAACTCCCATAGGGTTTAATGCATTTGTCCCCTCTCAACAGCGAAGGGTTTTTAAAAAGCAGTCCCGCATTAACGAAAGTTTGAGGTAGTGATCTGCAACATTTTTTCGGCACATCAGCCAGTCGGGAACATAGAATGGGCAAAACTGCAGCAGCACACTCATCCGACAAGTCGGGGCCGTTCATTTCACCTGCCAACAAGCACCGGCGCAGCCATTTTTGTTTACTTTCGGTTGGTTCGGTAATGATGATGATAGCAAAGCATTTTTTTTTTCCCGCTGAAAGCGGATTTTTGCTAGCCCGTCTGTTGGCGACTACGAGTGACGAGTGACGACGAGTGACGACGAAGATTGCGAAAACCAAGCACAAAGTAAGCAAGTAAGCTCGCGTGATGTGCTTGGTGCTTTTGACGTTATCCGGACTTTTCTCGGCGACCACGACGACGACGAAGCTATGCATAGCTTATCAAGCTGCGAAGCCAGAGTCGTCAAGCTGTTGTACAGCAACGTCAAGCAGAGTAAAATAAGCTACTTTTTTCATTAAATTTTCGTTCTGCAAGGTAATGGGTGTGCTTATTTGTCTATTTTCGCGACAGCGAAATTCTCACGACAACGAAAAGGTTTTCCTGCCCCGGCGGTTTCGTAATTACGGGGTTCGACTGTATTGCCTTCTTGCTTCTTTGAAAGAAATGTTTTGCGTAGACTTGAAAGTAATGATTTCTTTCTCTTTCTTCCAGGACGGACAAGCCCTGGAGTAGGCAGCATGGTCGCCTTCACAGTTTGCACACCGTGGGTTAGCAAGGCATTCTTCGGATTGGTGGTCCTTCGAAGAGCATTTTGCGCAAGTTTTGCGGCCGCGACAACTCTGTGAGCCGTGGCCAAATCTCTGGCAGTTGAAACATCTGCGTGGGTTGGGAATATACGGTCTTACATTTATTTTCAGGTAGCCTACTTCAATGGATTCCGGTAATGTGCTCATGTTGAATGTCAAGATCAGGTGTTTGGTGTCCACTTCTTTGCCATCCTTCCGGATCTTGATCCGGTGGACATCTATAACTTCTTGGTCAGTAAGTCCTTCGAGCATTTCCTTTTCAGAAAGGTGGACAAAATCTATTTCAGAGATGATGCCTCGTACAGTATTCAGAGACCGATGTGGGGTCACAGAGACAGGGATGTCCCCAATGGATACAATTGTTGCAACTTTTGAGTGTTGTATGCTGTCGCGCAGTTCAAGAAGTAAGTCGGCACTGGCCATTTTTGACACCTTGTAGCCAGGGCCTAAGGCATCTGTCAAGCGTTTAGAGACTTGGAATGGGGATATTATCCTTGCTTGCGTTTGTTCTGCTTTGCTACGGATAACGTGAAATTTTGGAAATGATACTTTTCTTTTTTGAAAAAAGTCATCTGCTTCGGTCCGCTCTCTCTTGAGAGAGCGATCAAGTTTTGAAAGGGGGGGAGCCATAAAAAATTGAGGTTTTTCGGTCATGGTGCCAGCCACCCACCATGGAGCCCAACCGGGGGACGCGACAGGAACTTGAAAGCAAGTCCTGCCCACGCCAGCTGTACACCTTAACTATAACCTAATATGACTCAAATCAGGGTAGTTGGTCACACATGGTTAACCCTCGCCGCCAGGAAAAAGAGGAAAAAAACGAAGAAGAGAGGAGGATACAGGAAAGTTGTAAGAAAGGAAATAGGAAAGTGAAAGATAGAGGGGAGGACAGGAAAAGGCGACTGCCGATTTCCCCGGTCGGGTCAGGCCGGAGGTGCCGTCTACAGGAAGCTGGGGCCAAAGTGGTGTGTTGCCTCCGCCGAGGGGCCTTAAGGGTCCAAACGCTCGGCATCGGCTCAACCACCAGGATCCCCTTTTCCCCGGACACGGCGATGCCACGCACGGCTAAGCGCGGATGCTCGGGTCCGTGGTGACGCATTGTTCACCATCATCCCCCTGTGGGGATGTCCCTGCGGATGCTCGGGTTAACCCCGTGGTGTCGCCACTCACCAACGTCTGCATGCTGCAGACGCCTCCCTGCGGGGGCATGATGGAAATGCTGGAGACTGGGTGTTGTGTTGGGTTTTATGGCACTAGGCAGGTTAGGCCATCTTGTGCCAAGCTCAAGGTTAGGATATGTTTACTGTAGAATTTTCAGAAATGATAAAAATCATCGCTTCTGTAGATGGCCTGTATTAAGAAACTGGCAAAAGTTGGGAATGAAGAAGGTCAGGTCATCTCAGCACCAATCTTTGGCTGGGCAAGGATCCCGAGGCTCCCAAACAGGTAAATAAAAACCTCAGCCTTCTTATGAATGAGAAAGTAGCTGAGGTGTGTCATGCAATAAAGTGTACGAGCGGATCAAAATTTAGTTTTTCATGTATGCCTGCTTCTTTCAAAAAGCTAAACGAGAAGGTCTGTAGAAGAGAGACTGCAGACTGCAGAAAATAAAAGTATCCATGTGGCATGAAGCCTTTTCCGCACCGGCCATACACATGCTGAGTAGTCTGATATTCTCATAACTCATTAGCAGCGCTAATCACTGCTAATTTCTGCCTTCATGTTAAAAGTGTGTGCAAACTGTGAAGCAATAACGAAGAGTTCATAGAACGGCATGTTGTGAGCTATTCTGACAAATTTTGTCAGAAAACTGCAATGCAGAGGCAAATCCAATTTAAATTTTATGATTATAATTTCCATTTAACTGAGAAGTAAACGCCAGCTAAATAAGTTCTTGTAGAATAACACGATGTTTCAAAACTGGCCCTGTTTCTGCTTTAAGGCAGCAACTGGGCGCTCCAACCGGGCCACTTGCGCAATGCGCCGCTCACACTGTCCATTAGGGACAGGACGCGACATGCACGCGGCCTTGAATATGCAGTGCTTTATGCGTGTTGTAAATGTGTACAACAATGCTTAGGCACTAGCTTGCGAGCGGCGCGAACTTGATACTTTTTTGTATTTTGTTAATATACCTCTCCCTGATGTAAACAGTGTGACATTAAAAAGGTGTGCCCCGATAGGCAAAATCGTCCACTTCGGTTATGAACCGGTTTTTCTGGTGCCGAGCGCTCCCCCACCTCCTTTGTTCCCCGATTCGAAACGCCTCGCAGCCTTTCTTTTCTCGGTGTGAGCCTTCTCGGTAGGGCGCATGTTTTGCCCATTGGACCAGAAACACGTGCGCTGGGAGAGGTCTATTGTGTGGCCGGGAGAAGTCTATTGTGTACAAAGCTTCCCCGTCTTTTCTGCCGGTCGCTGTCCTGTGTACTTTTCTTCCCTATGCTCTCCCTGTGACTTCCGCCCGCTGTGAATTCCGTGAATTCCGCCGTGAAGTGCCGTCAAAGTCACCTCTGTGGTGGCATGGCTGGGAAGTACGACCACTGTGCTGCTGTTCATTTGCTTGGCATAAGCTTTGTGCTGCTTCACCCTTTCCGTCATATTGTTGGTGTCCCCAGCCTAAGCGCTACTTACACGAACCGGACTGCGGTAGATTGAATCCGGGGGTCGAGTTGTGTAAGGTCAGCCCGACTCGACGATTGCGTGTTTGCATGAACTAGATTTTAGCGAGTCGAGACCGGTTCGAATGCAGCGACACCAAACGTCGAGCAGCGTAGCGGTGAGGGCAGTGGCAGCCTCCAAGATTGCGGCATATCACCGCTGTCTCGCAGGCGCGATGGCACAAGCGTAAAAACAGGATCGCAATTTATCCTCTCCCCTCCTGCTAACCCGACTCTTCATCTCGATCTGGTTTACGTGCTATCTTCCGTTGGGGTTGAGCGAGTCAACCCACCCCCCTTCGGCAGCGGAGTCGACTGTACTCACTTCCTCGACTCCCGGACCCGACTGTGCGATGTTTACATGAAACCAGTAACCGGTTTTCAACACAACTCCTCAACTCAATCCCGTCAAGTAAACGCCACTCTAGACGCCAAGCACTCGAGCAGGGTTTTTGTGTACCACGCCTTGCATATTTTCTATAGGACAATGAGTCTTTGGGACAGTGGAGGAGGCACCTGATAATGGTGTCCGGCTGGTACCCAGTTTGCACTGCTTCCTTTCCGAGAATGCTGGCCAAGGTTTTGCTGACGCCTTTTACCTACGGATTGCAAACGCGTTTTTGCTCCTGGCGCATACTTAGCCTATGCATAGAATTGTTTTCGTTCCGTGTTTTTCTATAAGGATGTTTTCTTTTGTCGACGAGTTTTAATGGTGCAAGGGCAGCCTTGCACCAAACAGCGCTATGGAACAGTGTTTTCTTCTACATAAGGTTAGGTGAAAGACTTTTTTTGAATCATTTCAGCTAAGAGAAACCACGAGAAAATTTGTATGCATTGGAAACTGATAGCTACCCGGCGACACTGGGAATCGAACAACCAAACCGCCCGCGAACCGCATGCGCAAAGCACTGCTGTCGCTGATTTCAAAATGAATAAGGAAGAATTGGGAATCGCTTTCAACCTAAACTTGCTTGAATTTCACCGTACCCTTCCGACACAACTCTTTGACAAAGTTCCTCTCAAAAAGGCTATGACAACGCGACACAAGATTCGCAGAATTAAATGGATGACGAATAGGGAGGGGCGATGGTGTTAAGCGCGAAGAAGGACGTGAGCAGGGCCACAGGGAGAAATGGGCGTTATTTTCAAGAGGTACGTGGGTGACCGGTTGCGGGGGTAAGGGGGAGGAGAGAGCAAAGGGCAGTAGGGAGAGGGTGCTGTCTCCTGCTGTTCCTTTGCGTGCGCCTTTCTCTTTTTCCCCTTTTACTTTTCCTCGAGCCGTGGACCGCAGGCCGAGAATTCTTCTAAAGTGTGCTGTTTTTTTACTTCCGACGCTGAAGAACGACAAAGCTGGCGCGTCTGCCAAACCGGCCCTGAAAGGTCTCATGCATGAACGCATCCTTGCCGGCTCACATAAAAAAAAACCTTACAGCGGCTAATGTGTCACTCCTGGCGAAGGGTCAGTCCTGAAGCGGTCAAAAATTACTGAAAAATCACATCAGAGTTTTTGCAGAGAATCAGTTGCATTCTTTGACGTCCTGGTTACGCAGGACTGCCACCAGCTTTGTGAAGAGCGCAGTGCAAGGCACAAAGAGTGGCACAAAAACAAATTTTGGTCGATTTGGCGAGGCTACGGCAAATGCGAATTAGGTGTGCTAGCACTGCAGTTTCGATATTGAGATCCACTGCTCACGGCTGGAAGTTGGTGCAGAAGATAAAGCACAGCGCAAGAGAATGGTAGTTTAGGACACGGGATGATCGGCTGCGGCGATGTAAGAGCGAGTGCTATGCTGCTGTAGAGTGTCGTATTACGTGTCATGTCCATCTGCCACTGTTTTCCTCATGGTTTGTACATGGTTCATGTACATAGAACAAAAGGCGATGATGTAGTGGTCTGATGCAGTGGCCAGCAAAACTAATCTAATCGCGCCGTCCGTATTGGAAACCCACCCATATATGCAACAGGGAAGCTCTATCAGACCCCCAGCGTTTTCTTGATAGTATTTTCAGCACATTGAGGGCCTGGGAAGCTTTTTTCTTTAAGCTGTTTATATGTGGCAAGAAAGTGAGCTTTTTATCGAAAGTTATCCCTAGAAATTTGTGCTCTTGTTTGAACGGTAATGGGGTTTGGTTTAAATATAGTGTGGGGTCGGCCTGTAGGCCTCGTCTCAAAGAGAACAGAACCGCTACTGTTTTCTGAGGGGAAAATCTAAATCCGTTTCTATCTGCCCAGGTAGCCAGTTTATTTATTGTTATTTGTATTTGCCGCTCACAGGTAGGTATGCTGGAAGACGTGCATCCTATTTGGAGGTCGTCTACATAAACTGAGTACATGATGGATTTTGGGATTACTTTTCCTATGGAGTTCATTTTGATGACAAATAAGGTCGTGCTGAGGATGCACCCTTGGTGTACACCAGCTTCTTGGAAAAAAGTCTTGGAGAAGGTTGCGCCTAGGCGGACTCTGAACGTGCGATTGGTCAGGAAGTCGTTCAAACAGCTCAGCATCCTGCCACGGATACCTAGGTCCGCTAGGTCACGGAGGATACCGGACCTCCACGTGGTATCGTAAGCCTTCTCCAGGTCGAAGAAGACCCCGATACAGTGTTGGTTGTGGATGAACGCTTCCCGGACTGTGTTCTCGAAGCGGACAAGGTGATCGGTTGTGGAACATGTCTTTTTAAACCCGCATTGATGTATATCTAAAAGTGGCCGAGACTGAAGTATGAAGGTTAGTCTGATGTTTAGAATGCTTTGGAATGATTTTGCTATGCAGCTAGTGAGTGCTATTGGCCTGTAACTGGTGGGACTAGTTGGTGGTTTGCCAGGTTTTAGGAAGGGTACTATGATGGCTTCTTTCCATGCATGCGGGATTTCTCCACTCATCCATATTTTATTGAAAAATTTTAGGAGAGCCTCTATGGCAGTCTCAGAGAGGTGAGCAAGCATGGCATAATGTATATTGTCTGGGCCTGGTGCTGTCTTTTTACCCGATGTTAGTACTGTGTTTAGTTCCTGCATTGTAGTAAGGTGATTGTAGTCATGTATGCATGTCCCGAAGGCAAGTTTTTGTTTTTCTACTATTGTTTTGTGCTTTTGGAAGGTGTGTGTGTAGTTGGATGAGCTAGAAACTGTAGAGAAATGCTCACCCAATGTGTTGGCCTGCTCTTCTAATGTTCTTTGAGTACCGGGTGTTGTTAGCATTGGAAATGTAAAAGGAGTAAAATTCCCTGTGAATTTCCGCACCTGCTCCCACATTTTCTTTGATCACATTGAGCTGTTTATCGAGGATATGTACTGTTGCCATGATGCCCTTTCTGCGTTGCGTCTAATGTATCGTGCTTTGGCTCTAGCCCTTTTGAAGATGAGCAAGTTTCCTGCTGTGGGATATCTGCGAAGGTTGCCCCAAGCCTTGTTTTGCTGCTTTTTGGCCAATTAGTATTCATTTGACCACCAAACTTTGTGTTTTTCGTGCAATTTCAGAAGTTTGTGGGATTGCTTCTATTGCTGCAGATGTTAAGCATGTCAAAAATGTTTCATTTATTTCTTCTATTGTAAGGGTTTCGCCATATTCTTTTTCCAGTGTGGCCTTCGTTCTGAAAAGTGCCCAACCGGCGAGGTGCATTTTCCATCGCCGTGGCTTCGTAGGGAAGATGGATGTAGCTGACGTTAGATTTAAAACCGTAGGTAAGTGATCACTTCCCCGAGGGTCATCTAAAACATCCCAAATAAAATCATTAAAAACCGATGGTGATGCAAACGCTAAATCGAGGCACGTCATTGTTCCAGAGCTGGGGCAGCAGTACGTTGCTTTTCCTGTGTTCATTAAACATATGCTATTTGAAAGAATAAAATCCTCGATGAGCTGACCCCTGGAATCAGTATGCTCACTTCCCCAGAATGAGGAGTGTGCGTTAAAATCCCCAATTATCACATATGGCTCAGGCAACTGTCCCGGAAGTTCTAGGTCATGCATGGTAATTGTGTTGTGTGGTGTGGCGGTATGTACACAGAGCATATTGTTAGTTTTATGGCTAGTGATGTTTACTGCGACCGCTTCTAAGTTTGTCTTTAATGATACCTCTATTGCAGGGACATCGCTTTGCGTAATGATAGCGACGCCTCCCGAGAGTTGGCTAGCTTGCACTAGGTCTTTCCGGAAAATATTCTATCTTTTTAGGATGTTTGTGTGCTGTGGCCCAAGGTTCGTTTCCTGCAGGCACACAGCTGTAGGTGCCATTGTTTTTAGCATATCGGCTATGTCTGTAGTTTCTGTGTGGACCTCTACAGTTCCATTGTATTAGATATGCCATTGTGATAAGCTGGGGGTGGGGAAAGTTACTTATTTTCAGGAGCAGTGATTCGTCGTTTCCCTTTCTTCTCTAGGGAATCTCGCCGCCGCTGCAGCGGTGGCGAACCAGGAGTTAAATCCGTCGCCACGTTCATGGCGCCGGATTTCCGCGGAGTTCTTTAGAGTGTTGGCGATCACAAATGCAGACAAGTTTGCTACAGGTTCATCTGTATTTGAGTGAACCATGAAAAAGTTCGGAAATGTTCCTGGTTTCTTTGGCATCAATTTTTTCGCATCGGTGCGACCCCTTTTGGGGGGCCGATCAGATTTTTTGAAATTTTTCCATACGGCATGTACTGGCTAAGGGTTCCTAATACTCTGTCGCCTCTGATTCACCCTTATACACAGAGGATGATCCCGGGACTCCCCGCCTGGTAGAGAAACGAGGAGCCCATCGGCCGAGGATTGACCACTTCCTCGACCGCCACCGTTCATGGTTTCTTCCCTCCACCTTTCAACCTATCGCCACGGTACGGAAGACAGCTTCAGTATGGGGGCTAAGGGTCCGTGGTGGCGCCAAGCACGAACACCTCGTTTCAAAATGTGCCCCTGCGGGGTGACAATATTAGTCAAATAATCTAAATTGCCTTATGTATTTTTGCAGGCCCTATAGGAAAGAACTTGCTCTGCCCACGAAAAAAAATACTCCCAGAAATCATTTGCATTTTCTGTGGTTTAGACCCGAAGTCTACAACTGATTACAATGGTGTAGTTCCCTGGCCCGCTGCTGACAGTATTAGGGGTAAAATACGCGTAGCATTAGGCGCTGTCAGGGCGTACATGTTGAAAAAGAAGCTATGCGACACACAAATCTGGCTATAGAAATGCTACAATCAGAAGCCATGCAGCACCAACATATCGAGCATGCATCCACAAAACGAAGAATTTCCTCGTGTTTATATGCTCCAGGCCCAAGCTTCCTTTTGAAGCGAGTGGCTTCCACTCGTCAAGCAATATTTCATTCAAATGTGAACCTGATTACACAAACAAGAAATGAAAATGAACGGACTACGTTGAAGATATCTTCTATCAGAAAAAAAAACTGAAAGGTCCACTCTGCTATCTTTGTAGAGAACTATGCAAGCATAATGGGTCGTGATTGAAGCAGATGTCCTTGATATCAACCGAACGGGGTATCCACCGGTTATCATGCGGGCTTTAGTCAAGTCGCTTGTTGTCAAGCGGCTTTTATCCGCAGTCTCCCCCATCATTGATGGAAATAAACAAGCTAAGATTATTATAACACGATGGGACATCTATAACAAGAACTTATTACGAACATCCCTCACAAGTATTAAAAAGTGTTTGGATATTTGGCTCCGATTCTGATATCCATGGGATGTGGTGTTTTCCCTAAGTTTAAAAGTGCCGTACCATCCTGCTTTGTTTGCTCCGGCTCTTTTGCCTCCGCAAGGCGCATGCAGCAGCGCGAGATGGAATGTTGCTGATAGTCGGAGACATTAACGCGCCCCATGCAGAATGGGGCTACCCAACTAGCAGTAGAAAGGTAACTGAAATCTGGGAGACTGCTCAGGCGCAAGGGCACACCTCACTTATCGACCGTGAAAAACCTACGCGGATTGGTAACAGTGCAACCCAAGGACACGTGCCCCGACCTTGCCTTTACAAAAAATATCCCCGATGGGACATGGGAGAATCTCATCATCACCACAGGAAGCGATCACTATGTGTGGTGTACCACTTTCCAAGCAACGCATTGCAGAATGCGTAACCGGGAAGTGAAGCACGAGAATTGGGACGCCTTAAGATATGTCCGCTCGCAAAGGCCGACGGATGGGCTAGTAGATTTACGACAGTGGACGGAGCGTCTGCTTCAAGACGCCGCCAACACCTCGAAAACTGTGACGCAGAAAGAAAACGGTCCCCTTCCAGACGCTAAGCTAGCACACATGATGGAAGCACAACGCAGTATACACGCTCGATGGCGCAAAAATAAGCCTAACCGGCGCTTAAAAACTCGACTAACCCGACTTGAAAAGGATATCGAGGCATACACGTGGGAGCTTAGCCGAGAGCAGTGGCATCAGACATGCGACCGCCTTAATGGGCAACTGGGCAATAAGAACACATGGTTTCTGCTCAAGTATTTACTCTGATGCCACGAAAACTAAGACTGAATCTCAAAAGACCCCACAGAGGATCGCGCAAGCTTGCCAGGGCAGCCATGAAGAGCTCATGATCACATTAAAAAATCAGCAAGTAAACGCCTCCCAGGATATACCCACGTTAGATGGGTGTTCAGGGTCGGCTAATGCTCACATAGATAGGGTTTTTATCGTAGCGGAGGATACAGCTGCTCTGAATCATATTACGGAGTGTCTAGCGTTCCGTCCAGACGGAACATTTGCTGCTGGTGCAGTTCCGTCCAGACGCAATATTTACTGCAGCTAGAGTTCCGTCCAATCAATAGACAGTTTTAGTTTCGCGTACGTAGAAGTTTCACGTAAGTAGCGAGCTTACGGGTCACCAGTGCGCATGCGCAGAACGTGAAGTATCTGCGTAGGTTGCACGGACGTACGTGCATGAGATTCGGATCTTTGCGTTGCGGTCTTCACGTTGCTTGCGTACGTGGCATGGAGGAAGGAAAAAGAGAGGAGAGGCCCTTTCCACACAACACCATGGGAGAAAAATGTGGAGGAAATCACGTGGTTTTTTTCGCGATCGGGAGGCCACCTAGTCCGGGCAGCTTAGCAACGGCGTCGTAGTTGCTGCTTGCAAGCCGGGCGGTAGCAGACGACCGCGGCGTAGCAGTTGCGGTGCGGCGTACTTTTCTCAACTGCTCGAGTTTGTTTTTGATCGTGCTCACAAGCTTACGTTGGCGCCGTTCACTCATATCTCAGGCGGAATTCGCTGCAAAACTCTCGTTGTTGCATGCATTGATTTCAACGTGCTCGACCACGATCGCACGGGCATTTCGTCAACTGCGTCACTGCTCGGAGCCGTCGGGAGACCGCCGCTGCTTACTGAGGAGCACTCGCGCTGTTCGTTTACCAGTGATTCAATACGCCGTGCGCTAGAGAGGTCGTCGGCGTATTGCGCGGACGTTTCGCGTCCTATGCGTGCAGTGTGCGTGTGCCATTCGCGCTCCCGTTTCCATCGGCAGTGAAACCTCGTTGCTATTAGGCGTGCTCTTGCAACGCTCTAGTGATCGTCACTGGTGTTAGTGTAACTATTTTCGTTTTTCGCGATTGCGCTTGTGTGAGCAGCGGGGGCCATGACATCGGTGGAGGGCGATATTTTAAAGGAAGCCGCTGCGCTCGCTTTGCATGCTTGCACGCCCCTGTTATACGCCGCCGGTAAAAATGAAAAGATAGAGACCCTGCGCTTAAACAATACCTTAGAGATTTTTTTTCTTTAATAAATGCGAAGGGTTAGTTTTGTATACTGCAATATCTACATAAAGATACGAATGCACACAGGATGCCGAGAACTTCATTTGTAAAAAACATTTATTTTCTCACAAAAAAACAACTCGCACGAAAAAACGTGGCTATTTACAATATCTTCACATCATATACAACAACACAAAAACTTCTGCTCTATAACAAAGTCATCGACTGCAAACAAATGACATTTGTCAAAACTTCAACCCCATACGCAAACCTGCGCTCGGCTGCAGGTCCTTTAAAAAAAAAGCACTTTTGAGGAGAATGCAAAGGATTAAAAAGTAAACTGACGTAAAAAGGTCTGTTAATAATGGGGTGAACTGTGCCTATAGAATTAAAAGGAGTGCTATACGCCGTGCGACGGTGAAGAATAAATGGGCACTCTTATTTTCGTTTCCACATTTCGTTTCCACATTTATTTTCGTTTCCATTATTTTCGTTTCCAATAAATAAATAAAACATGTGACCCCCTCGAAAAAAATTTCTGGCTACACCTGCTTAGTTGTCCTTCGCCCACCGCAGTAATTGAAAGCGACGGTCACTTCCCGTGCTTACAAGAGTTGAGGAACAGGGAGGAGATTTTCGATACCGGACGAATGCCCTTCCCGGGCATCGGTGGCCGTCGTGTGGTTTCGCGCGACGAGGGGCCCACGTTTCTCGCGTGTCCTTCACCTCACCCGGTGAAGGCTAATTTCGAGCGCTGAGCTAAACAAGCAAGTATACTAGTTTCATCGAATGCAGCCTTCAACTTCAGAGTCCCAGGGACGGGCGTTGCCAAAGGGGGGCCACCGCAGATAACCACCGTAAGATGGGCCACCGCAGTAATTGAAAGCGAAGGTCACTTCCCGCGCTTGCAAGAGCTGAGATAAGTATTTTTCTCGGCTGCTACTAATTGTGCCCAGGGCCGAGCAGTTGGAGACGGCGCGGAGACGACGCAGTACGAAGCAGTAACTGAAAGTAGCCACCTGTCTCACACGGGTATTTCCGCTTTATTAACTTCTCCGCTGACGAACACAGGCATAGGGTGCCCTAAACCGGCCGGTAAGCAGCCAAGCGCCACCAGCGCGGGGATCTGTGCCCCTGCGGTAGCATGCTCCTTCGTTGGCTTTGAAACGCGCGCGCAGTAGTCGAGGGCGGAACTTATGCGATGACGTCAGCCCGGACAAGATGGCGCCGAGCTGGTTTCCGGCTTCACAAAATGTCACGTGACGGCCTCTCCTCTCTTTTTTCTTCCTCCATGGTACGTGGCGTTGGCAAGATGGCGGCGCCCTGCCCTTCCGCTTCACAACGATAACAGCTTCGTCGCTAACCCCTCGACGTGATATCGTGCTGTAAACTGCCGTATTTGCCTTCAGTTGGTCTATTCTTGCTATTGCATGAAGTTTTAGGTGAGAACTAGCTTTTGTTTTTCAGGTAGAAACTCGTTTTAGCTGCTCCTAAACCTGGCGGAGAAGCATTTGTGGTCGTCATAGCAACGAGTGTGCCGACGGTCTCGCAAGACCACGCGAAGCTTGAAGTCTCGCGGGATATCGCGAGACCCTCGGCACAGTCAGCGGGAAAAGCAAAACGGTGCACGTTTTGGCTCCATACGCACACGACGTCAACATAAGTGGGACACCAGCGCGCCTTCGCTTCTCGAAAAGCGATGATTTAAATATGCTGCGGGACGTGAAGGAATGCAATCCCTTTGAAGATAACATGCAACATACAGTTGAGTGGAATGAAATCGCTCAAAGTTTGTCAGAAGAAAGGGGGAAAGTATTTAGCGCCCGCACTGTGGCTTGCCCTGGCTCCGCTCCAAGCAGCTCGACTAAACAAAATTAGTTTTCTTTACCTGTACTAGAAGGCGCGGCACAGCATGCTAGCGCATTTTTTAGGTTCTATGGCAGATCTACACAGTTTGCGTCCCGTACAGTACTTGTAGCTAATACTGTACGAAGCGACACGAGCGTACGCTACGTAAACTGCCCACGTGTACGTGCGTGAAGGTTCTACGTACGTAAAACTAAAACTGTCTGATGTCCGTACTGTCCATACTATACAAAATGGTTGATTTCTACCCACATAAAGCATTTTTTTGCCTCTGGAATAACCAGTTTACAACGCTGTATCCAGATGTTCTGTCTACGCATGTATACGGCACCAAAATATCTGTCCGTGCATGTACTGCGTTTAGTTACATCCTCGAAGGTATAATTTCCGTGCATGCATGCAGGATGTGGAAAATGACACTGTTAGAAGCAGAGCGCAGAAACTTTTCGCGAAGTGATGTGAAGGCCTGTCGCTATTTGTGCTGCAAAATGACGTAGCGCGAAAAAGACTAAGACGTACACAAACGGTCAACAAGCATTATGTAAGCGCACCAACAAACCCAAGCCAAAACCCGTTCTATTGCCATTTCTCACTGACTGCTTGGGAATTAAAATTAAGCAGCAGAATATCCTGTCACACATTAGGCGGAACCGGATTACCACTTTTTTAAATGGACATGCAAAAGTCTGCAAGCAAACTGGTTTCCCAATCCCTAACGCCAGCTTTAATTCCGTCTTGACATAACTCTTGTGGCAGATAATGCTCGACGGAACTGTGTGGTGTCGGATACAGTTCCGTCTGGACGGAACCCCATCGTTACATGCAGTTCCGTCTAGACGGAACTTTAGAGCAAACTGTAGTTCCGTCCGGACGGAACTCTAGCGCAAATTGTAGTTCCGTCCGGACGGAACTCTAGCGCAAATTGTAGTTCCGTCCGGACGGAACTCTAGCACAAATTGTAGTTCCGTCCGGACGAAACTCTAGCGCAAATTGTTGTTCCGTCCGGACGGAACTCTAGCGCAAATTGTAGTTCCGTCCGGACGGAACTCTAGCGCAAATTGTAGTTCCGTCCGGACGGAACTCGAGCGCAAATTGTAGTTCCGTCCGGACGGAACTCTAGCGCAAATTGTAGTTCCGTCCGGACGGAACTCTAGCGCAAATTGTAGTTCCGTCCGGACGGAACTCTAGCGCAAATTGTAGTTCCGTCCGGACGGAACTCTAGCGCAAATTGTAGTTCCCTCCTGACGGAACTCTAGCGCAAATTGTAGTTCCGTCCTGACGGAACTCTAGCGCAAATTGTAGTTCCGTCCTGACGGAACTCTAGCGCAAATTGTAGTTCCGTCCGGACGGAACTCTAGCGCAAATTGTAGTTTCGTCCGGACGGAACTCTAGCGCAAATTGTAGTTCCGTCCGGACGGAACTCTAGCCACAGCCATCATATTAACACCACCTCAGCAGGCGGGGACGATCGCATTACCAATAAGATGTTGCGCAACGTAGAGGACAAATCAGTAAAGGACCTTACGGACCTCTTCAACAGATATTGGACATTGAATAGGTTGGGGCAACCGAAAAGGAAATAAAAATAATAGGCCCCTGCCTGCACCGTTTACACACAACAGGCTTAACCCAATTGAAAAATAAAAGAGGAGGCCCGTAGGCAAGTTGTAATTTGACCACCCGTGGGTGGAAAAATAAAATAATAGGGAAAATGCTACATTAGCGACCCACAGCCGAGAGAGCGGGCCCGGGGAGGCTCCCCTGACCTCCCCTGGGAATTAGCGGAAAGGGAAATGGGACGTGGGAAGGGAATGGGGACAGCGAGTTTTTTGCTCTGATCCTTCAATTATCTCGACTCCATTACTGGCCCGCCTGGCCAGGACAGGGAGAGCATCGAGATTGCCCAATGGTGCAGCCACACTCACGGGATGCCCGACCACCCACCATACGCAACGGGCTCCGACCGTCGGAGACAGGAAAACCTAACACGGGGTCAGTAGCTACCTGGGGCTCCTCTCGCACACTAGAAGGCCTTTCCCACCTGCCGGCTACTAGCCGTCGAAGGTTTTTCGCGGTTTTTCGGACACCGGAAGTATGTGTGATAGTCCCGAGCCAGTGGAGGTCCAGAACGTCAACGGCCTCGCGGCCTCAGAACTGGTCGCTCCGGGGGGTCCATCTGTGCTTCCTCCAACCATCCATGCACTTATTTCCTCTCCTAGCTTACTCTTCTCCTACCGAGGAGAGAGTGTTCAAGGCTGGGCGACCGGGCCACTAACCAAGAACGTGGCTTAGGATGAGATGACCCGGGCCTACTCCACCGGTACTCCACACATCTTCGGTTTTCGCCAGACTCTTACGAGGCAGTACTAAGCCCTCATCCCCCGGCATCCCGCAGGCGGTTAAGCCTGCGGCCGGCCGTAAGGCCGCTTCCCCGAGGCGGCGGTCCTCAGAGCCTGGCCACTATGAACCCCCGCGCGGACCTGGTTTCTCCGTAACCAGAAACCGACGCGTCGGTAGCCAGACTTGCACGCCCCCGCGCGCAGAGGAAGGAAGGTAGCATGTATTTGAAAACCTTTTGGCGTTTTGACATGCCTTCCGGGCCGGATTTCGTGGGTCCAACCTGAGTATAAACCCAGACCTGCCTCCGCTCAGGCATCGGACCTCACGTGCACGACTGGCCCTCACAGTCGTCTGGGAGTCGCTGCCACTCCCATTGGGGGTTTGCATCCCCAGAGGATGGGTCCCGGCCATCCCATCCCCACTGCTGGCATTGCACCGAAACAAAGCCTAGTAGCCGAAACTACACCGGCCCGTATTCGGTGGCGGGGGGGGGGCACGAGCAGGCTGCACAGTTAGAATCCCCCCCCCCCCCCCCCAGATATTGGACAGAAGGCAGCACCCCCAACGAGTGGAAGCACGCTAAAATCGTTTTAATTCCAAAACCGGGAAAAAGACTCGGGATTGGGAACCTCCGCCCAGTTTCGCTAACGTCATGTCTAGGAAAGGTAATGGAGCGTATTGTCTTAAACAGGCTCCAAATGCACGCCGACGCAGAAGACACGTTTCCCCCGTCCGTGATTGGGTTTCGAGCAGGCCTGCGGACTCAGGATATCATGTGGCAGCTACAACAAGACATTCCAGATCTAAATCGCATAAGAGCCACGCGTATCATCCTGGGACTCGATGTGAGTAAGGCCTTTGACAATGCCACACGCTTCCATCCTCTCACCTGTCGCTGATGAAGGTAGGCAAACGGACGTACTATTACATCGCCACCTTTCTTAACCAGCGCGCGGCTACGCTCCATTTCGGGAACAAAAAAAAATGGCTGTGGCTTAGCTTGGTTAAGCCCGGTAATAGACCCTTTAGAAAATTCAGCGCCATCTGGTGTGTGGTGCGCAAACCGCGGTGCCTCCGCCATTATTTGGGCATACGCCTGCCGGTATGCGCTCGGGCCAGATTGAAAAGTACGGCGCCCGGTGAAGCCACAACAAGCGCAATTTTCTTGTTTCTGTGTCCTAGCCATGTTCTTTGACATTGGCTCTCTGCACCAAGCTATAGTCGCGATGCCGGCATGCTACTGTGTGCCTTTCTGCAGCCAGCGCGGCGAAAAGACGCGCACGGTAACAAGCTGTGTTTCCAGAGCACGGAGCGCACGGAGTAGCTGCATGCTTCTTTCTTCTCGTCCGTGACCTGTTCGTTTTCACATTAAAATAAATGATATAAGTATTGAAAGAGCAGCGAAAAGTTCCTTCTACCGTGTAGTCGCTCCGCTGTATAGTGAGCACAAAAATAAAGGTGCCACCTTCGGGGCACTCGAGGACATGCTTTCCGATGCTGGCGACTGTTTCGGCGCGTCACAAAATCAAAACGTAGCTCAAACCCGCTTGTTTTGGATTTTCAAGCATCCACGTCCATTCATAGAGAGCCGTGTGCGCGAAAAAGAGCACGACGATGCGGCGCGGCGAGGTGCACCGTCGTTCTCTCCGTTGCGAACATGCAGCAAACGACGGCGACATAGGCGGAGTGCAGCAGCAGCAGCTGTGTGTTTTCGTTCGGTCAGGGCCTGTGCACTCTGGCTAAGGCAGGAGACACATGTCCGGCAACACGTCCGGCGCGCCGCTCCGGTCGCCGCTTCCGAACTACCACACCACAGCAAGCAGGGACACACGCAGCGGCAAGCACTGCTGCGCCGCTCTACCCAAGCTCCGCCCACAACCGGCGTCGCACTTCGCCGCAGCGCGACGCACTTGGCTTGGCATCGCCTTGTTATCACAAAGACTGCCAGCTATACTCGAGCGGCGACAAAGCATGCCAGCTGATGTTGCGAGCTTTCGGCAACGGCACCGCTCGCGGGCGCTCCGGGCGAAGAGCTCTGCGGCTGCCTGTCTGCCGTGGTCGTCGCTAGGCCTATAGGTTGCTTCGCATCGAAGCGGCAGGGGCCGGCGCTTCGGAACTCGCCCGCGCTATAAGTGAAGGCCTATTCTTCACTCCGTTTTGCTGTCAACAGCATCATCTCACAATAAAATAATAGTATGGTCAATTTCTACGGCGCCTTCAGCAGCGGAGCTAGCGGGCGCCAGTCGAGCCGGACCCCAGCGTCGGGCTAGCGGCAGCTTCGAGGCGGTTCTCGCAACAAATTCGCTCGTAATACAGTTGTCACTTTTACCAGCAACTCGGTATTGACCAATGGCCCAGAAAAATGATATAATTTCTCATTTCCCTATCCCAGGGTTTATTATTTACGTCGAGAATACTCATTAGCTCGTTTTTATGACGCCGGCAGACGGGATCCAGGCTGGCCGGCCGGCAGGCTCGGCTCACTTCACGTTCGCACAAGAAAATACAAAGCAGCCATGCTACCAGAAAGGATGCTTGCTAGATTCTAGCAACGACAGCATGCCTGTGCTAGAGTGGAGCTTTCGGCAACGACACCGCCTGCGGCAACGCCGGGCGACGAACTTCGCGCTGGTCCCCGACTGCCCTAGTCGTCGCTAGGCCTAGATGGTGAACAACTACAACGCGACTGATTTCGCACCGGCACTGCTGACCGAGCGCCCGTATCCGGATCCACACGCATTTCGCCCTGCAGTGCGCCTGCTCGTAGTCGAGTCCGGTCCAAGTGTTGTTAGCCCTCCTTTATCGACAGTAGATTCGACCTGCAGGGGGACACGACAACGCGCACTGTCGACGGATCGCAGTGATACCGGCTTGTAGCTTCGCTGAGAGGTGCGGCCGGACGACAGGAGTCCAAAAGCCTTTCCGAAAATCCGCCCAGAATGAGTCAGGTCCCTCGACCACTGCAAATTTTCCGCCATCGATTTCACAAACGCAACCAGACATGCCACAAGGTAGAAACTAGTGCAAAGGCTGTGCAGCTGCGCGTCTTCCAGCCAAAGGTGCCCAAAATATGGCACCCGGCGCCGACGAAAGTTGCTGATGATGATGCCTGCCGAGTTGCCAGACTGAATTTTCTAAAGGGTCTATTCCGAAAGCAATATCCGTAGCTACGCCATGGTTCAGCTGGTAGTATAACTGGTGGTGGTGCTTGTGGTTAGACTTGTGGTGATGCATCGGTCATACAATCCAATCCAATCCAATATGATAATATGGTAGCTACCGGCCTCGCTACGCGACGGGCTGAAAGTGCAACTAGTATCCAAACCAATGCAATCCAATCCAATATGCTCATTTGGTAGCTACCGGCCTCGCTACGCGACGGGCTGAAAAAGCAAGTAGTATTGCTTTCGCAATAATAGTGGTAGCTACGCCATAAGTCCGCTGGTAGTGTAGCTGGTGGTGGTGCTTGTGGTTAGACTTGTGGTGATGCATCCGTTATACAACCCAATTCAATCAAATCCAATCCAATATGATAATATGGTAGCTATCGGCCTCGCTACGCGACGGGCTGAAAGTGGAACTAGTATCCAATCCAATGCAATCCAATCTAATCCAATATGCTAATTTGGTAGCTACCGGCCTCGCTACGCCACGGGCTGAAAGTGCAAGTAGTATTGCTTTCGCAATAAAAGTAACAACAAAATTACACTCGACACCAGAGGAACTCCGCAAAGCGCTGTACTTTCACCGTTTCTCTTCAACCTTACTATGAGTGGCATCCCACGTCTGTTAGATGCTATCGCACATATACATCATTCTACACGCACCGACATCACCATATGGACCAACTCCAGATCCAATCGAGAGATTGCAGAGTCATTACAACGATCTATCGACACGGTACACTCTTTTGTGCAGGGCAACGACCTTGCGTGTTCACCGGCTAAATCCGAACTCTTCGTTATCAGGAACAAACTAGCCTCACAGGCAGCACCCGACGACCCTCGGGAACCCATCGAGTTGCACATTGACAACCATCCAATACCCCCGGTAGCCACGGTCAGGGTTCTTTCTATGTTTATTAAGAAGAATACTCTCAACACGTAAGCGATCCGCCATCTACGCGTTACGGTGCACCACATACGCGGGCTGGTGAGGCGCATTGCCATCCGTCGCAGGGGCATGAGAAAAGCCTACCTATGCAGGATCATGCTACCATTCATGATAAATCGAATCACGTACGCCTGTCCGTACTATCATCTGCATTGCAGGGACGAAGACGCACTTAATATCATCATTATAACAGCGTACAAGGCGACCCTTGGCCTGCCGGCATACGCCATCTCAGATCAACTGCTGTAGTTGGTAATTTTTAACACGCTCGCTGAGCTAATAGAAGTCCATAAGACGGCACAAGTGACCCGATTGTCCCCGGCGATTGTCCCGACAAGTGACCCGGCTGCAGAAGCGTAATTCTTGACACCTCCACATCTACCCTGCTAAGGAGGTGTGTGCAACATCACATTTATCAGCCGACATTACCAGTAGACTAGTTGTTAAACCAGTAGGGAAGAACATGCCGCCAGAAAAACACGGCGCCCGCAGGAAAGCAAGGGCACAGGATCTTGTGAAACAGTACGAGAAGGAACCACGAGCAGTGTCGTGGACGCAGCTCAACACATCAAAGGCGGAACATACGTGGCATGTATGGCCACTCCAACGTCAGCCCCCGTTATCGCCACAACCTTTCACGCTGGCTCTGTACGCGAGACAGAGGAAGTAGCTCTCGCACTGGCCATCGCGGATCCCCGCACCAAAACTATTCTAAGCGACTCTAAGGGCGCCGTTCAAAAGTTCACCAAAAACTCCGTAGGCTCGCTCGCGATGCGAATTCTGCGCAACCGGGCTCTAAATCACAACATCAATCCCGTATGGGTTTCGGCTCACGCAGGTAACTCCGGAAACGAGGGGTCGACCGTCTAGCCCAAGGATTAACCAACCGCCGAGGCGCCTCGCTCGTATGCGGAGGTTACAGACTCTTATCACGAGCAAAGATGCACGTATCACGCCCCTCACCTCCACCTGGACAGTGCGCAAGCCACGACATTCAGATGATGTCTACCGATGATGTCTAGTCACAAACGGTGAATACGACCCTGCATGCCCGCACTGCGGTGACGCGACGCACTCCACCCAAGAGATTTTATTGGAATGCGCTAGCAAACCCCCTCTGGCGACACTTCTGCCAGCTCCCTTAGCGGAGGAATGGGGCAGGTTCTCGGTCAGTTCAAGAAAAACAACCCCAGTAGCCCTCATCACGCGAGGTCAAGAGGTCGCCTCCGACTGGAGGCCGCCCTGCACTCGCCCCAGCTCTAACTAATCCCTCCCCTTTTGTGGCAGTAAAGTTGTGACCCCCCCACCATGTCCTCGCTCCATTTGTGCTGCGAATTTTTCTACACTAATTAAGGTGATAAAGGTGCACAAAATGTGAAATGGCCAAGCTTTCCCACAGAAAGATGGCCCCGGGGGTCGGCAAATAACCCGTCATTGCGTCCCTCCTACTTCAGCTTGCCATTCGCTCTAAGAAGTCATCTTTCACGCGCAGGGGCTCACTGAGCCTGCGTGAAGGTGGCTTAAAGTAATCTCCACCGACAACTGAAAATTCAAGCTAGCTACGCAAACACGACAGTAACTTTGCGCAAGATTGACTGCCGCGGTCTGATAGGACGTCATCGTGAGTCCCAAAAGGAAAAGTTATACGTACAGTCACCCACAGACTGAACACTAATGAAGAAATGCGTGGCCCACTGCCGTCAGCGCCCCGAAGAGATAGTCATCGGTGCGGGATAATGCTCCCTGTATGTTTACGGTGGCTGACGTCAGCTGGTGCGCAGTTCGCTTTGACTGATTTTTCGATTCTGCCTGATCGCCGCTTAGACAGCGCGTTCGTCGCGGGGGCGTTTCTGCGGTTTTTGCTCGCCGACGCTGCCTCCACGCCCCGCAACGCTCTTTGCAGTTTTCTTTTCGCGGGTACCAAAAATGCGGGCGAAGCTGCCGCGGTTCGCCGTAAACATACCGTAAACCGCTACCGTAAACATACCGAGAGCATTATCTCGCACCCGATTACTATCACCTCGTGCCGCTGACATCAGACCAGGGCATGCGTTCCGTCACTCGCGTTAAGTCTGTGGGCCGCCGTACCACGCGACCAATGCGCCAGCGGCTTTTCGAATCTGAGCCGGAGCGCGAGATCCGTCTGCATGACGGCGAGCGCGCTCCCTCGAGCTGCTTACGACGGCAGTCGTAAACAGGACACGCAAGTCAACAATACCAAAAAGAAATCCGTGCTTCTTAGGGCGGCTTACACGCTGAAAAAATGCGGTATCTCTATGGACAGGACTTTGAACCCCGAAAAATCAGAGAGCGGTTCAGGACACGAGCCATTACTTTCAGGCGTGAACCTCACTTGATTAGCCGCGTGCTTAGGAAATACAATGCAGCATATACCACTGGTAATGACATCACCAGGACAGCGCAGGAACCGTAATTTTGTAGTGAAATCGCAGTTCCACGCGCGTTCAGTTGGTTGACAACAAGGTTGTGGGTGCAAACGTATTTTATCTCGAAGCGGCGGGAGAACAGCTGCTTTTATCTTTCGAACACTGCATAGGAATGAAATAGTCTATTGAAGCAGAAACATCGGCTTACCACATCTGGACTTGAGCTGAGCGTTCCCCTCGCGAAGCTCCTAAGCAGTCTTCGTGCCCGCGCTGCGCAAACTCCGACTTTGTACTGGCTTGACGAGTGGATGGCGACTGGAGCGGGATGCTGGGCGGACGATGTCTCATGGATGAGTAACGCGCGAAATGGTTGAGGGGCGTTTTTGAAGTGAACGCAAGTAATCACAGGAAAATGGTCTGCCAGCTACTTCGGGTTCCACTTTTCGCTCACTCACTACAGTCGCCACGCGTGGTGCCATCAATCATTCATTTATTTGTGCTGTGACATGGTTCATTGTACAGCATCGTAAGATCACCACGTGCTGCGTATGTGCTTGCCCTGACCGCAGAAATCGACAATCCCGACAGATAAGCGTGTTCTGTCGTGGCTTTGCAACACACATTCGCTCCCTGTCAAAGCAGTAAAGTTGATCAGATTGCGTCTCCTCTGTGCAGCGTGCGATATCGACAATCATGTGGGAAGTGCTCGAAGGCTCACACTGACTCGCGCGAAATGGGGATGTCGCATCGGGAATGATTTCAAACATCCGGACTCGGCAACTGTCAGTGTCATTGTGATGTGTCCGGGGAGCATGCCAGTGGAGCGGGTGGTCCGGGCGCACACGAAACGCCCGGCGGCCATTATGAGCGCACTCAGGGGACACTGAAACACTGACAACAAGCACTGCGGATGAATGTTACAAGAGAGACAGGCCCCCGTCTCTCTTGCCGTGTCTACGTCAGCCACCAGGGCACTAGAGGAGCCGGGAGGAGGGCGTGAGATAGGTGGGCGTTCAGGACACGCACATACGCAGCACGCGCTGATCTTACGATGCTGTACAATGAACCATGTCACAGCACAAAGAAATGAGTGAATAAACGATGCCACCACGCGTGGCGACTGTAGTGAGTGGGCGAAAGTTGGAACCGGAAGTAGCTGGCAGACTATTTTTCCGTGATTACTTGCGTTCAATTCAATAACGCCCCTCAACTATTTCGCGGGTTACTCAACCATGAGACATCGTCCGCCCAGCATCCCGCTCCAGTCGCAATCCGCTCGTCAAGCCAGTACAAAGTCGGTGTTTGCGCAGCGCGGGCATGAAGTCTGCTGAGGAGCTTCGCGAGGAGAACGCTCAGCTCAAGTCCAGATGTGGTAAGCCGACGTTTCTGTCCAACAGAATATTTCATTCTTCTGCAGTATTCGAAACATAAAAGCAGCTGTTCTCCCGCCGCTTCGAGATCAAGTACATTTGCACCCACAACTTTGTTTACGCCTACTTCGTTGTAAACCAACTGAACGCGCGTGGAACTGCGATTTCACTACAAAATTACGGTTCCTGCGCTTCATTCAACTTTCGGGCAGTTATTACCAGCGGTATATGCTGTATTTTATTTCATAAGCACGCGGCTAATCAAGTGAGGTTCACGCTTCACAGTAATGGCTCCTGTCCTGACCATTGCTAAACCGCTTTCTGATTTTTCTGGGTTCAAAGCCCTGTCCTTACAGGTACCGTATTTCTTCAGCGTGTAAGGAACCCTAAGAAGCACGGATTTCATTTTGTTGTTGTCGACTTCCGTGTGCTGTTTACGACTGCCGTTGTAAGCAGCTCGAGGGAGCGCGTGCGCCGTCGTGCAGACGGATCTCGCGCTCCGGCTCAGACTCGACAAGCCACTGGCGCATTGATCACGTTGTAGAGCCGCCCACAGACTTAACGAGAATGACGGAACGCATGACCCGGTCTGATGTCAGCGGCACGGTGTGATAGCAATCGGGTGCGAGATAATGCTCTCGGTATATTTACGGTGGCTGACGATAGCTGGTGCGAACCGCGGCAGCTTAGCGCGCAATTTTTGGTACTCGCGGAAGGAAAACTGCAAAGAGCGTTGTGTGGCCGTGGAGGCCACGTCGGCGATCAAAAACGGCAGAAACGCCCCCGTGACGAACGCGCTGTCCACGCAGCGATCGGACAGAATCGAAAAATCTGTCAAAGCGAGCTGCGCACCAGCTGACGTCAGCCACCGTAAACATACAGGGAGCATTATCCCGCACCGATGGCTATCGCTTCGGGGCGGTGACGGCAGTCCGGGCCACGCATTTCTTCATTAGTGTTCAGTCTGTGGGTGACTGTACGCATAACTTTTCCGGTTGGAACTCACGAAGCCGTCTTATCAGACCGCAGCAATCAGTCTTACGCAAAGTTACTGTCGTGTTTGTTGTAGCCATCTTGAATTTTCAGTTGTCGGTGGAGATGACTTTAAGCCACCTTCACGCAGGCTCAGTGAGCCCCTGCGCGTGAAAGATGACTTCTTAGTGCGAGTGGCTAGCTGAAGTAGGAGGGACGCAATGACGAGTTATTTCCCGACCCCCGGGGCCTTCTTTCTGTGGGAAAACGTGACCCTTTCAGGTTTTCTGCACCTTTATTACCTAGAATTAGTGTAGAAAAATTCGCATCACAAACGAAGCGCAGACATAGTGGTAGTGGTTACAACTTTATTGCCACAAAAGGGAAGAGATTAGTTGGGGAAGGGGCGAGAACAGGGTGGCCTCCAATCGGGGGCGACCTATTGAGCTCGCGTGATGAGGGCCAGTTGCCAGTTTTTCCTGAACTGGCCGATAGCCTGTCCCATTCCTCCGCTGAGGTAGCTGGCAATAGTGTCGTCGGAGGGGTTTTGCTAGCGCATTCCCGTAAAATATGATCATGGGTTTCTTGCGTTCCGTAACCGCAGTGCTGGCATGCGGGGTCATGTTCACAGTTTGTGATTAGATATTATCGGTAGGGGCTAAGAATTGGCTTCGTTTGCTGGCGTCTGAGTGTCGTGGCTTGCACCCTGTCCACGTTGAGATTAGGGGCGGGATAAGTGCATGTTTGCTCGCCATAACAGTTTGTAACCTCCGCGTACGAGCGAGGCGCCTCGGCGGGGGCGTCAGTTCTCAAGTAGTATCCTGTCCCCCGGTTGGGTAAACCTTGGGCTAGCTGGTCGACACCCTCGTTTCCGGAGTTTCCCGCATGAGCTGGAACCCTTACGAGATTGATGTTGTGATTGAGAGTTCAGTTGCGCAGAACTCGCATTGCTAGTGCGCTTACCGAGTTTTTGGCGAAATTTTGAAAGGCGCTCTTAGAATAGCTTAGAATAGTTTTGGTGCGGGGATCCGGGATGGCAGTGCGACAGGTAATCCCTCTGCTTGGCGTTTAGAGCCACCGGGAAAGGTTGTGGCGATTACGAGGGCTGACTTGGGAATGTCCATACATGTTACGCCTTTGTCGTACTGTTTCACAAGATCCTGCGCACTTGCTTTACTGCGGGCGTCGTTTTTGTCTGGCAGCATGTTCTTCGCAACTGGTTTAGCAACTAGTCTACTGGTAGTGTCGGCTGATAAATGTGATGTTGAACATACCTCCTCAGCAGGGTAGATGTGGAGTCCCTCGAGAATTACGCGTCCTGCAGCAGTGCGCGACAAGCGGGTCACTGGTGCCGTCTTATGGGCCTCTAGTAGCTCAGCGAGCGTGTGAAAAAATTCCCAACTGCAGCAGTCGATCTTAGTTGGCGTATGCCGGCAGGCCAAAGGCAGCCTTGTATGCTCTTATAATAATGCTATTAAGTGCGTCTTCGTCCTTCCGACGCAGATGATAGTACGGGCAGGCGTACGTGATTCGACTTATCATGAATGATTGCATGATCCCACATAGGCAGGATTTTCTCATGCCCCTGCGACGGGTGGCAACGCGCCTCACCAGCCCGCGCGTAATTGTCTCCAAGTGACAGCTTCCTCTCTGCTGAGAGATTTGTGCGGTGGGGGATATCGCATTCTTCTTCCTCTATAGTTTTGTAGTATGGCCGAATATTCCCTGGGTGCTGGCGCGAGTTCGGCGGTCTCGTCGGATGCTCGGAAAGTAATGTATCCTCGAGCTATCCTGTCGGCCTCTTGGTTCCCTGCCACCCCCGCGTGCCCCGGTACCCACACAATTCAGTGTGGGATCTTGTCGTTTTGTTCTTCCTGGTTTTTAATTCTGTCGCTCGCTGCGAGGAGTATACGGAGCCCGTGACGACCTATCCTGCCATTCATGTAATTTCGGCAGGCTGTTTGAGAGTCCGTGAGTATTGTTAGTGACCGCCCGGTTCTATAGCCCTCCGCCACCGCTAGAGCAACGGCTACTTCCTCGGACTCTGCAGCTGTGCAGCCTCGGAGAGACGCGCTGGTCATTTCGCGTAAAGACGAATCGACCACCACCACTACAGCGATTTTGGTATCTCCTCCTCTCCAAGACGCGTCTGTATACACGGTTGTGGCTTGAGGGGCGTATGTTTTCTCAATGAATTCGGCCCTCGCTTCTCTTCTTCCTCGATGGCGGTTGGGATCCATGTTTTTTGGTATTGGAGCTACCTTGAGGGTCTTGCGAAGCTCGTCGGGGATCGTTGCCGTCGTCGACATTTCTCGCATCTGCTCGCGGTATCCGAGCCTCTGCAGGAGCGCTCTTCCAGTCGTTGTTTACAACAGCCTGAGTTTTTGCGACTCAGGCTGCGCCTCTCGTAGCTCCTCAAAGGTGTTATGTAATCCCAGGGCCATGAGTTTTTCTGTAGACTTGTAGCGTGGTAGTCGGAGCGCTGTCTTATACGCTTTGCGTAGCAGGGCATCTGCTTGTTGTATTTCGTTTTTTTTTGAGGCACTGGTAGGGTAGGCTGTACGTGATTCGACTAACTACTAGGCTTCTGACTAGTTTTAGTGTGTCCTCTTCACGCATTCCATGTCGCCTGTTGGTGATGCGGGTGATCATGCGTGCGACTTGTAGCGTTGTTGCTTTCAGTAGGGTAAAAGTGTGAGTACTGCGTTGGTTGGATTGAACCCACATGCCCAAAATTCTTATTGTTGTCTTTTCGGGTATGGGCGTCCCTTCTAGGTAGACGTTGAGTTTTAGGTCCTCGTTGGTTGGAACGGTCCGGTTTTGCTTGCCTCTTCAGACTCTCAGCAGTTCCGATTGCTCGGTCGAGCATGCGAGTCCTCTTTCTGCGAGGTATTGCTCTACACAAGAGGCCGCTTGCTGTAGCCTTTCTTCCTTCTCTGCGAGACAACCCGTGTTTGTCCAGACTGTTATATCGTCAGCATACATTGCATGCCTGATGCCTTTGATGTTCTCTAGTTTTCGAGCTAGGCCTTACATATCTATGTTGAAGAGTAGGGGTGAGATAACTGACCCTTGGGGTGTTCCCTTGTTTGGAGTGCGAATTTTGTCCGATCGAAGGACTCCTATGCCGATGGTGGCAGTTCTATCGGACAGGAAGGCTTTCACGAAGCCGTGGATTCTGCGTCCGCAATCCAGGTTGTCTAAGCCCGTAAGGATCGCTTCGTGGCTGACGTTATCGAACGCCCCCTTGATGTCCAGGGCCATTATGACATTTTCTCGCGTCCGAGGTACGTTTCGGAGGACATCTTGTATCTGGAGGAGAACGTCCTGCGTCGAACATGGTATGTGGTACACAGTCGTTATCTTCCATGTAATTTTGCGGTCTTAAAGTTACAACCCGTTCGTAAAGCTTGCCAAGGCACGACGTGAGTGATATGGGCCTGAGGTTTTCAGTTTGTAGCTTTTACCAGGTTTAGGTATCATTATTACTTCGGCGTGTTTCTAATCTTCGGGAACCGTCTCCGCCTCCCAATGTTTGTTAAGAAAGGTGACGAGCTCTTGTATGAGGTCGTCGCTCAGGTTGCGGATTAGGGCGTTGTCGATTCTGTCCGCTCCGCCTGCCGTGTTTCTGGTGGTGTTTCTTATGGCCGCGTAAACTTCTTCCACAGTTATGGGGCGGTCGAATTTCTTGTTTTCGGCTCCTCGATACGTTCCTTGGTATCGCGGGGAATTGTGATCGCCGAAACATTTTTCTCGTGCCTTCTCCAGTAGGGCGATGTCTGATCCCTCGAAGGAGTGGATGAACCTGTGGATGGCTTTATTGTTTTGATTTTATTTTGGTCGGATCGATTAGTGCTCTTAACAGATTCCAGGTTCTGGCCGTGCCTAGAGTTCCCCTAAGCGAGTCGCTGAGTTGTTCCCAATTTTTTTTTAGCGAGTTGCATCGCGTATTTTTCTGCCTGTGCCGTAATTTCTGCTATCTTTAGTTTTAGTTTCCTGTTGTGTTTTTGCTTCCGCCATCTTTTGGTCAGACTGCGTCTCGCTTCCCATAGTCTGAGGAGGTGGGCGTCGACTTCGGGCGTTGCTGTCGTTCTCCTTAGACTTTTTGTGCACCGTTGTCGCGTTTTTCTCAGCATGCCGCTCCATTTAATGAACATTTTTCGAGTATCACAAAAACCCTACTCTCTTCCACCGCACCGAATCCCGGTTACGCTTTGCAAACACCAATTGTTGCCGAGTCTATATTCCGTTTTCCCACAACTGAAGCTGAAGTCGTAACAGTTTTTAGCAACCTAAAATGTAGCAGTGCAGAGGAAAAAGATAAATTGCGCATTAAACCGTTTAAGTTTATTATTGACTTACTTGCTGCACCGTTAACTCACATTTACAACATTGCTCTCGCTACAGGGATCTTTCCGACAGAAATGCAAGTCGCAAAAGTTATTGCCATTCATAAAGGAGGCGACACATTAGAATTATCAAATTACCGGCCGATCTCGATCCTGCCTGTGTTATCAAAGGGTTTAGAAAAAATGATGTGTTCCAGATTAACTAAATTTTTAGATAAGCATGGTGTCCTATCTGACCAACAGCTTGGCTATAGACCTCAAAAATCGACAGAGACAGCTTTGATTAAACAAAAAGAACTAATAGTTGAAGCCTTTGAGCAGAAATGCCTGATCTTTGGCATTTATGTAGATTTTTCAAAAGCATTCGACTTGCTCAACCATAATCTGCTGCTGCAGAAACTGGAACACTACGGAATTAGGGGAGTCACTTTGTCTCTGCTCATATCATACTTAGCTCATCGCAGACAAATGGTTTCTCATAATAACAAGTTATCTAGCCTTGAGCCACTTCTCCCTGGTGTTCCCCAGGGCAGCATAATGGGGCCCTTACTATTTCTTGTTTACATTAATGACATCTTTTCTACCCCTGCCGTTGACCTTGTGGGCTTTGCTGATGATATTACAGCACTGTTGTCGGGTAGCACAGAAGCCGAATTATTTTCGCGAGCAAATAAGTATATTTATTTATTCACAATACCTTACAGGGCCCAGAAGGGCATTGAGTAAGGGGGGCAAAGAACGAGAAATGTACAAAAGAAACTAATTAATACAACATGAGATACAAGAGATTAAGTAAAAGAAACTAATGTACTTAAAGGCGAAATTATACATAGGATACAAGGTACTTATTAGTAGCATGAATGCCGGACATACGGCCAAAACAAAACGTAATGGCAACGAAGGAAGGAAAGTCCACTGCGACAACAAAAAAAAATCAGATAGGAGGAAAAGCGATGTCATGTGAGATATCTACGTAGCTGATCCTGGAATGGTTGATGATTGACGATGGATGCGATATTGTCAGGAAGATCATTCCAAAGAGCGATGGCACGTGGAAGTGCAGATGAATTAAAAGCGAGGGTTCTACCGTGAATTCGTTTTATGCTCTTCTGTTTATGTAGGCGGCGTGAAATGCGTGTAGGCGTTTCAAGAGGTAATGGAGATGGCCTTGTGCTGAAAAGATATTTATGAAATAAGCACAAAAGAGCAATAGAACGGCGAATGTCTAAAGGCTCGAGACCGATATCAAATTTTATTGCTGTTATGCTGCAGTGAGGGCTGTATTTGCGTGTAATGAAGCGAGCGGCTCTGTTCTGGATGGATTCTAACATGCTGATTAAGTATTTTTGATATGGAGACCATGTAGGTGATGCAAATTCTAGTTGCGGCCGTACGATTGTGAGATATGCCAGTTTTCTTACGCTGTTAGGGGAGGTTAGCAAATTGCGACGCAGGTACCCTAGTGACCTGCTGGCTTTGGCACAGATGGCTTGAATGTGCGTGGCCCATGAAAGATTATGCGTCAGATGAATGCCTAAATACTTGTACGATAATGCCTGAGACACTGTAGTGCTATCTATGATGTACGAAAAGCTAGAGTTTGTATGCTAGCGGCTGAACGAGATAATTTTGCATTTTGTAGAGTTAAGCGACATTTGCCATTTAGTACACCAGTCCGAGATGAGGTTCAGGTCACATTGTAGAGTGAGGTGAGCATTCGTGGAATTGATAGGACGGTAAATGATGCAGTCATCCGCAAAAAGTCGCAGGGAAGAAGATATGCCAGCGGGTAGATCGTTAATGTATATTAGAAACAATAAAGGACCAAGAACACTGCCTTGAGGCACACCAGATGTTACGTCACAGAGTGAGGAGGAGAAATTGTTAACTGTTGTAAACTGGTGACGAAAAGAAAGAAAGTTGCGAAGCCATGTCAGTGTTAAAGAATCTAGGCAAAGAGCAGATAATTTCGAGAACAAGCGGGAATGTGCAACACGGTCAAAAGCTTTAGCAAAGTCCAGAAAGATGCAATCAGTTTGTAGGTTAGCGTCCATGTTGAAGTGCAGGTGAATCGTGGATTCTAGTAGTTGCGTATCACAAGAAAATCCTTTTCGGAAACGATGCTGTTTAATGAAAAAGAAAGAATTAAGTTCCAGGTGGTCGTAAATGTGAGAGGCGATAATGTGCTCAAGTAACTTGCCGCATATGCATGTGAGCGAAATGGGGCGATAGTTTTCTGGCGAATTTCTATGTCCGTTCTTGAACACAGGGACGACCTTGGCAATTTTCCAGTCTGCGGGGAGCAAGCCAGATGATAATGACTGCTGAAAGATATGGCAAAGAATTTGACTAGAAGTCGATACAGTGTTCTTTAATATTTTAGAATTAATGTCAACACCAGCGCTAGTGGAGAGCTTGAGGTTTGTAATGAGATGGGATATACCTTCAGTGGTGATGTTAATAGGAACCATATATGGATAATCAAGGTCAGGAACACTGGGTACGTTGGAATGATCTTCCTGAGTAAATACAGACGCGAAACATCTGTTGAATTCATGCGGGCATTCACTGTCCGAAAATGGTGTGAGGTCGGCATTGCACAATGAAATGTGGTTACGAGTCCCGTCAGGAGATATCACACGCCAAAATTTTTTCGGATTAGATTTTAAGAGAGCAGGCAGGTCATGAGAAAAGTATTTGTTTTTAGAAGCGCGAATAGCAGTACAGTAAGATTTTAGGCATTCACGGTATTTTTGCCAAGCAAATGGCGTGGACACAAGTTTAGCCCTTCGGTACAAACGCTTTTTTTTGTTTCGGTGACGGCGCAGAGACCTATTGAACCAGGGGCTGGATTTGTCGTTTGAGATAGAAACCAACGGAACATATTTATAAACTAAATTTGTTATAATGTTCTTAAAAAGCATCCAGTTTTGTTCAACAGACCTGTCCGAAAATGAAGGCAAGAAGGTTGTAGTGAAAAATTCGTTAAGTGCGATATTCATATCACTATAATTGGCTCTATTGTAATCCCGAATTTGCCTAGATGTAGTACCTTAAAATTTTAATGGGACCGTAAGCTGCAATTGGATAAGCTTATGATCGCTAAAACCATCTTGGAATAGCACTTCGCGGACCGTTTCAGGCGCGCTGCAGAAAACTAGGTCTAGGATATTGGAACCACGAGTTGGTTGATTGATAACTTGAAAAAAAATTAAAATCTAACATGAGGTTGATAAGCTCAACTGAGATGTGGCATTCGGATGACAAACTTGACCAGTCTATCCGAGGGAAATTGAAGTCGCCAACCAGGTAAATGATTTCAGGTGGGCATTTTTGGATAGCGGACGTAACACTGATATGAAGCCGTGAAATGAAGGAATGATCAGAATCAGGTGGCCGGTAGCAGACATCAACCAAAACTTTCTTTGATGATGTTGTACATGCAGCCCACACTATTTCAAGGATGGAATCAGTGCTGACGAGAAATGAAGGCAATGCTTTCTTGATGGCGACAAGGACACCACCACCTCTTTTAGTGGAACGATCACGGCGATAAATATTGTATTTATCAAGACTGGGAAAAATTTCATCATCCGCTACATCTGGATGCAGCCAAGTTTCTGTGAGTGCCACGATATCGCTGTCAGCATCATCCAAGAAAGAACATAGTTCGTCACGCTTAGGGAGCAGGCTTCGGATGTTTCTTAAAGAAAGTGATAACTGTGGATCAGTGACAGATGACCTGGGCAATGGCGGAATGTTTGTGCTCCTGCCTAGCTATCTTGAGGACAATACAACTGAGTCAGTCGCGCTGTCGTACATGTATATGCTCTTGTCAATGCGCAGTTTATCAGCAACCAGCCTTCCCTTCTTACCCTGTTGTTTGGCAAACTCGAGCAGTTTTTTCCTTGCTATCCTGGTTGACCATGAAAAGTCCTCTTGGATAGAGTGACTCGTGCCTTTCAGCTTGTGCGCAGACGCAATAATTTGCTGCTTATCTTAAAAAAGTGAGAATTTTGCGATGATGGGCCTAATCTTCTCGACGTCGTACTTTCCCAGCCGATGGACACGTTCAAACTGGGCATTCGTAACCGTAATTCCCAGCTTTTCGGAGCAGAAGGTGATTATTTTTTGCTCGGAATCATCTCAGCTCTCATTCTCCTCGTCCTGAAGTCCGAAAAACAGCAAGTTCGAGCGCCGAAGCCTGTTCTCTGCATCATTGCATCTCGCGGTCCAGCTTTGCTGTGATTTCTTGCAAACCAGGGTCAGGAATGCTGGCATCGGTTTTGCTATACACTTCTGTTATGGCTTCAAGCGCTGTAACTCTGTCGGTGAGCTGTTTTATTGCAACATCTGCAGCATCCTGTTTTTCCCTGACACCCTTCAGTTCATTTAGTATCGTTGTTTGACCAGACTCAATCCTTTGCACTGTTTCCAACACAGAAGCAAGCAATACCTCTTGAGTTATTTGCTCAGGAGGAGGACCAGGGTTTGTCTCCACATCACCAGCAAGTAGGAGCAGCAAGGATCGGGCAAAGGAAAAACATCGCGACACAGACAATATCAAGCGCTTCACCTTAACGCAGAACTCTGTTGGGCACGACACCGCAAGCATACAGTAATCAAAACTCATAGGACAAGTAGCACCTTCCATGTAACTAACCTGCGCAATCAGGACGGGTAAATGATGCATGCCTGACGCGGCGTTGTGCCCAAATCCACTGCTTGCTCCGTCGCTGTTATTCCCCGGCTGGCTGTGACGTGGATCGCTGTCGATGACGTATGTTGCCTGATGAAACGGTCGGTGGCGTCCAAATTCAGTTGCAGCGGCGGTGAGCCAGGAGTAGGCGGTAGCGTCGCTTCATGACCAAGCTCACGGTAGGTTGCCGGCCAGCAAGCGATGCCACATAGGAAAGCACCCTGCGCAATCAGGACGGGTAAATGATGCATGCCTGACGCGGCGTTGTGCCCCTGGAATATCTTCACGAGTGGTCAAGAAATAATCATCTAAAAGTTAATTCTGCAAAAACGAAGGCCGTCTTATACCGAACAAGAAACAAAACTGTTCACACCAATTTCACCCAATCACTAGGAGGCAAAACAATTGCAATCGTGAAAAACATAAAATGCTTAGGAGTTATCTTCTCAGAGTGTCTCACCTGGGACGAACAGGTCAATCATGTTCGGAAAAAACTGAATCGCTTCAACGGTCGTATTTGCCAACATAGGGACACACTTCCGTCTCGAGTAAAGGTCCTCATTTATCAAGCATTCTTTCTCCCATCACTGACTTACTGTCTCACAGTTTGGGGAACGACGACCCAGCACAACATATCCAAACTAATAACAGTACAAAAGCGGGCAATTAGATTCATAGCAAAGGTATCGTGGCAGACCCACACACATCCATACTTCATTCAATTTGTCATTCTAAAGATCACTTCTGTTTCCTTTAAGATTCCTATCAATGTACGAAACTGCGGTTTTTACTAACAATGAAACCACTCTCTCGCTTCTAAAAATGCCTCGCTATTCAACCGTCCACGATACCCGCTCTCATTTTAATTGCTCACTGCCTCTTTGTCGGACCAAATACAGTATGCAATCTTTATCTTTTATTCTGCCAAAATACCTAAACATTTTAGAAAATAACAACATATCGCCAAAAGACACCACGGTAAAGAGCCTAGAAACCATTTTGTATCTTCTTGAGGGCGTTTAATTGCAACTTGTTCTGAACTGTGACTAAAGCTGTGTGAATTATGCTTACGTTGTACACCTGGATGATGTGATGCTTTTGGTTTTTGAGTATTTATGACGCTTTTTGTTGTGATTGTGATGCTAATGTTGAAGTGCCACTGTAAATATTCCATTCATGTTGATACTTTATTCATTGTTTTCGAGTGCCTCACCTGTAGCTGTCTTGTAAACTAACAACTGCGGCAATACGTTGCCTCAGCAGTGTGGGCGCAGGGTGCCTCTCAAGCTGCATTCAAGCAGCTTTTTTCCCTGCGTCCTCTCTTTCTGTGATACCTGTACCACTAAGAGCGACAAATAAACTTCAACTTCAACTTCATTCCTCTAGTGATTGGATACCGCCTTCAGATTTGTTGCAAGCCCCGCGAAACGCGTTCCAGTTAGTGATTTTCGCCTGTCCAATCTGGCGTCTTATGGTGTCGGATGCTATTCGTGTCCGGAGGATAAAGTGATCGCTGCCTAGATTTTCCATCATTTTTTCCCACTGTGACTCCCTGCTCTTCCTTACGAAGGTGAGGTCCGGGCATGTCCGTGCTCACGCTATTCCCGATTCTCGTGGGGGTCGCAGGATCTGTGATTAGACTGCAGCCAAAGTATTCCGCTACTTTCACTAATGTTCCTCCCTTGATGTCTTGTTTCTGGTATCCCCAACTCCTGTCCATGGCGTTGAAATCTCCTACGATGATGCGTGCATTTTCTTTGGCCAGCTTGTGCGCTCCATAAAACAGTTCAAAGAGTTTGGCATTTCTTTGTCTCGGCGGGCTGTACACGTTCAGTAAGAACGTGCTGCTTCCCCTTCGCTTTTTCGGAATGAGTTCAACAAACGCGTGTTCAATGTCGGTGTCGGCGATGGTGACGAGCATGCTATCCACTCCGCCATGCCAGCTCGATGGTTTGGAATGAACATAGGTGCGTCTGAATACGGTGTCTTTGCTAACTCTCATTCTCCTTCCTTCCCTTCCGGCGAGGTTTAGGAGTCCACCGAGATATGAGAGAGATACATTCCCTCTCGTCAAAAAACAAATTACCGACGAGCGAGGCGTAGAACTGAATGGGCGATGGCGTTCTATGGACTCCCTGGCAGCGTTGCAAGACGCTGTCGCGTTCCACTCTTAGAGGCGAAGCTTAACATCTTAACCACACATCAGTGACCACACTTTAGGTGAAAAAAGTGGCCCCCAGAATTTTGACGGGTGTCCACCGAGATATGTGAGACAGTTACCGCTTAATTTCCTTTCCTCAAATACAATTTTCATTTTCTTCATTACGGGCCCTCTTTGTCTTCTTTCACTCCCACTTCCTCCCTTCCTCTACGGTGCGGTTCAGGTGTCCACCGAGATGACAGAATTACTGCGCCATTTCCTTTCTTCAAAGAGCGTTGCGTTCAAAGGGCAAGGCATCGCGCCGAACGGGTGGTGGGGTTCCGTGGACTCCCTGGCAGCGCTACAACATGCTGTCGCGTTCCACTCCTAAAGGCGAAGCTTAAGCGTCATTATGATGAGGATTGCTGGTCACTGGCCAAAGTCAATAAAGATGGAAAGACGTTTCGGGAGCGCAACGGCTCCCTTGTTCACTATCTTGTTCACAGATAGTGAACAAGCGAGCCGTAGCGTTCCCGAAACGTGAACAAGGGAGCCGTTGCGCTCCCGAAACGTATTTCCATCTTTATTGACTTTGGCCAGTGACCAGCAATCCTCATCACCATGATTCCTGACCAGACGGTATGCCGTCAAACCCTCGGCTACATTAAGCGTCATTAATTAGCAGTTAATTAGTATTCAGTCATTAACGAGTAATTAACCATTGATTAGTGATTTGTCATCACTTAGTAATTTGTACTCAATTATATGTGACGCCACCAGTGCCACAGAAGCAGCGAAAGTGGTCCGGAAAACGCTTTCGCCTCTACGCACTTTAGACAGTCAAAGTGCGCCCTGAATTTTTTGTTTGAACTTGTTTGTTCACATTTTAAGCACAGACCTTCAATCTCCTTCAAAGTATTCCCCACTTGCAATGATACGCTTGTCGAATCTTTCATTCCACTTTACAAAACATTGCTTAAATTCATCTTTTGTGATGCTTGACAGTGCCTCCGTCATTTTTTTTCTTCCCTTCAGGAACATCAGCGAAACGCTTTCCATTCACCTATTTTTTTTCATTCTAGGAAGCCGCCGCGGTGGCTCAGTGGTTATGGTGCTCGGTTGCTGACCCGAACGACGCGGGTTCAATCCCGGCCGCGGCGGTTGAATTTCTTTGGAGGAGAAATTCTAGAGGCCCGTGTACTGTGCGATGTCAGTGCACGTTAAAGAACCCCAGGTGGTCGAAATTGCCGGAGCCCTCCACTACGGCGTCTCTCATAGCCTTAGTCGCTTTGGGACGTTAAACCCCATAAACCAACCAACCATAAACCAACCTTTTCATTCTAGGAAACAAAGAAAGTAGCACGGGGCAAGGTCGGGAGAGTATGAGGGTTGAGGAATAGGGGTCATGCCATTTTTGGTCCAAAGTTGTCGTAGAGACAGGGCTGTGTGAGCAGGGGCATTGCCATGATGGAAAAACCAGTCACCCGACCGCCACAAATCTGGCCGCTGCCACCGCACACTGTTGCCCAATCTTTTCAAAACATCCAAGTAGAAAGCCTGGCTAACTGTCTGACCCTGCGGAACAAATTCTCAATGGACGACTCCTCTCACGTCGAAAAAACAAATCAGCATTGTTTTGAGGTTCGGTTTCACCTGGCGAGCTTTCTTGAGGCGAGGTGAATTTGAAGTTTTCCAT
The DNA here is from genome assembly GCF_055824585.1 of Amblyomma mixtum. NCBI lineage: Eukaryota > Metazoa > Arthropoda > Arachnida > Ixodida > Ixodidae > Amblyomma > Amblyomma mixtum. The sequence goes on from NC_143016.1 coordinate 201,188,264, forward strand.
TGGCATGATTGTTGCTTTGATTCAGGATTCGATTCAGGAACACTTGAGTTGTCCCCATAGCATCGTCCTTGTACGTCTTTCTTAATATTTCAAGAGTTTCCATTGAACTTTTTCCGCGCAAAAATCAGAATTTCACCGGCGCACGCTGTTCACGAAAATCAGCCATTGCAAAAACGACATTCACACAAAGCAGTCGTCACTCTAAAACTCGGCCTAAACTAGTCTGACCTCCTTCAACGACGGCACTCGGCTTATTGACTCTGGAAAGTTTGTTCTATGCGCTCCTAGTGGCAAAACGCGCTACCACAGAAGCTTTGCCGACCAAAAAATTTAGTCCGGTTTCTTTTGGGTGCCCCCTCGTATGGTGATGTCGGCGCATATAGAATGATGTATATGTGGGATAGCATCTAACAGACGCGGGAGGTCACTCATAGTAAGATTGAAGAGAAACTGTGAAAGAACAGCAACTTGCGGGGTTCCTCTGGTGCCGAGTGTAATTTTGTTTCTACTTTCGTCCCCGAAATACAGCGTAGCCGAGAGCTGGTTCAGAAAGGTGGCGTTTGCTTCATTTCTTCAGGACATTTGCTTCATTCACGACCCATTATGCTTGCATAGTTCTCTACAAAGATAGCAGAGCGCACCTGTCAGTTTTTTTTCTGATAGAAGATATCTTGAACGTAGACCGCTCATTTTCATTTCTTGTTTGTGTATTCAGATTCACATTTGAATGAAATATTGCTTAACGAGCGGAAGCTACTCGCTCCAAAAGGAAGCTTGGATCTGGAGCATGTAAACACGAGGAAATTCTTCGTTCTGTCAATGCATGCTCAATTTGTTGGTGCTGCATGGGTTCTGCTTGTAGCATTTCTATAACCAGATCTGTGTTTCGCATATGCTTCTTTTTCAACATGTACGCCGTGACGGCACCTAATGCCATATAGATTTTTCTCCTAAAACTGTCAGCAGCGGACCAGGCAACTACACCATTGTAATCAGTTGTAGACTTCAGGTCTAAACCACGAAAAATACAAATTATTCTGGGAGTATATTTCACGTGGACAGAGCAAGTTCTTTCCTATTGGGCCAGTAAAAATATAAAGGGCAGTTTACATTAGTTGACTAATATGTCTAATATGCCTTTGTTAAGGGCTGTGAAATCCTCGGGGACTTCTTACAGACCTCGCTTGAATACAGAAAGCGCGGCCAAAACATGCGAGGGATGTCCGCGGCAGTTTACCACGCTTCCTGTGGTTATCGGCATGTCTTGTAAAGATTTCGCAGTGACAACCCTTGAATGTTCGTGTTGTCACTGTGAACTGATTTTATTTTAAAAGATTGGACGCTTAACTACCTTGTCGTGACGTAGAATCTAATTGCATGTCTCCAAAAAAAACCATTTCATTTTCAAGCAACGATAATGAATGCGTGCTGCCGTAGTTATGAGCCTTCTTGATAAAGAAAGCTCCAATGATTTCGTGCTGAAGCTTGCCATTAGCGTAGCTTGGAAACTGCGTCTTATTGTACATTTCGTGACATCTTCGTTTCTAGCAAGCCTAAATTAATACCACCCTTTACTCGATTGAAGTTTTGTAGAGCTTTCATTGAAACATCAGCTTGTTTGTCTAATTTAGACTTTTTTACAAGCAATGGGAATACTGAAAACAACCTTTGTGACGGATTTTTGTGATCTTCGTGACGTGCTTAGTATTGTGGGGCGCATTTTTCTTTCTTGTTATCATCGGGCAAATTCTTTACTGCATGCTGCAGAAAAAGCGTTAACATTGTATCGATATTGATTGAAAATGGCTGAATCTAGACAACGGCCATATTTCATCCTTGACGACGCTGTTCCCGACATTGTCACGTCTTTATAGGTCGCTGAACGAGGCTTAATGTTCACGTACCAATTTCCATGCGTAAACAAGATATAGTTTTAGAAGTGAGAATTTTTTTCGTTGACAACTACATCTATTGTATGTGTAACCCTAGGTCACAAAATACCTTTCGTCTTATAACAGCTCATATTATAAAATAGAAAGAAACCTGGGGTTGCTATGAATTGCATCTAAGCCGCCTTGGAAAAAAACAAAATCGCCCACATATATTAAGCGATAGTGTCGAATCAGGCCAAGCGGACACGCATGTCTGCTTTCCCTGCTGACAGTATTTCAGCTGGCAGCTGTCTGCAGAAAAAAAGAAGTTTATTCCCCTGGCTTTTAAAAAATTGTAGATTGGCTAAAAAGGCCGATGGTTGAATGCAAGAGCGCTACATTTCTTCAATCTAGTATAAGGTGGTATTAGTGGCTATCTTGCTGTCCATTGCCAGAAATCCAAATGTCAACCCATCTGCAACACGACGCAGTTTGTAAGCTACGATAATTTAAGCTTTCTTTATTAAGAAGTCTGGTTTGTTTGATTCAACTTGACATCTGCTGAGGATGCATGTTTTGAAGAAAAAACACACCTTTTCTGTGTAGCCGTTACTTACTTTCAGGACTGAACTTTAGTGAATGTCTAGGAAAGAGTTGAGGGTGGATGCCCGGGCAGCTAGAGCCGACGAAGGCGAGAAAGAAGGAAGGCGAAGCTAACGAAGTTCGGGTTTGCGCTGACGGACGGCACCGGGACAGATGACAGGCTGGACAGGTTGGGCCGGTGTGTCGGACGCCGGTGTGTCGGAGAGCCTGATACCCTGGGCATCGTGGCGTAGATCCAGGGGGACAACAAGCAGCACCTCCATGACGTGTAATGTGGGAAATCACACAGTTATTGTGGAAGGCCACAGTCCTTGTTCCAGCGGTGCTGCTCAGCAGGCCGGCTGTTGTTGTTGTTGTTGTTGTTGTTGTCCTTTAGATAATGGCGCGTACCCACTGCGGGGGATTGGCCAAGACACAGGCGGCAACTGATAGGTGCACAAAATGTTAAACAAGAAAATAATGGTTGGGAAAAATAAAATAATTATGATAATAATAGCAATTAGGAAATAAATGAAAGGATCTCAGATGTGTAATTGAAATAGGCTAAAGAAATGCTGTGAGATCGGTGACTGAAATAGAGAACGGGGCTAAATATTCCACGTTTCAGAAAGCTTTCGTTCCAGAGGAACATTGACCATGAGAATGAGCAGAGCTTAATACGGCAGCCGTTTAGAGTCTGTAAGAAAGTTTTGCATGGCGGAGATCACATTCCAGTTGCTGTGCCCAAGGGAGGAAGCCCCAAGAGACAGAGCAACCCCGGCAGACAGACTTAGACGAAGCTGTCGTAACGGAAGCTCCAGCAGGCGGCTCCGTAAAGAGGAGAAACGGCGGCAGGTCAACAAGAAATGATCTATCGTTTCGGGTTCTCCGCAGAACGGGCACAATGGGTAGACCGCAAGACCAGATCTATAAAGGTAGAAGTTTAAGTGAGGCACGCGACAACGTAGACGCGTGAAGGAAACTTCAAGCTTGCGTGATCGCCATCCTTTACTGCACCACGGGTAAAGGAGATGCCGGAATTCGGGAGAGGTCAGAGCTGATGCTGCGAATTCTTTCAAGAGCAGATACCTGCGAAACCTGGCCGCCGTAATATATGCGCTGGGTGGAAGCACAGATACGACTGGGCCTTTAAGAGATGCCTTCGCCAGGGTATGGGCAACCTCATTCAAATGGATTCCTCTGTGCCCAGGCACCCAGACCAACCGTAATGAACACACGTGGGGTGGAACTAAGCATTTGAGTAACCGAAGTGCCTGAGATGATGTAGACGCGGTGAGAGAGGAACACAACGATAATGAATCTGTCATAATTATGACAGATGACAAGGAGCTGTTTAATTTGCGCAACGCTAAGACTACTGCTAGAAATTCGGCCAAATAAATAGGGGTGTAATCGGGAAGGCGGAGTGAGAATGACCAGTCAAGGGAGATGGAGAAAATGCCAACACCGGCCTTTTCTTCACACTGTGAGGCGTCTGTCGCTATGAGCACATGAGATTTAAAGCACAGCAGGTAATCCTGCAATAAACCGCTGAGCAAATGGAAAGGCATTAACTTTGCATGTTTTGGAAAGATGTCATCGAAGACAATCTGAATAGATGAAGAGTTGGCGCATAGCGGACGGATGTCCGAAACGCGGACGTTTAAGGGGTTAAGGAGGGATTGCACAAAACATATCTGAGGGGTACGGAAACGAGACCAGGATTCGTTGAAAAATGGCCGAGGCTGACGAAGGAAGATCAAATTGGAGTCATGAAGCGAAGAATCGCACATTCTTACGAAGGCCGGCCGGCCGGCCGGCGCTCGGAAGCGCAAACCCGAACTTCGTCAGCTTCGCCTTCGTTCTTCTTTCTCGCCTTCGTTGGCGCTAGCTGCTGGGGCATCATACCCCAACTCTGTTTCTTACAATAGATTTTGAACCCATTTCTGTGAGTTTGTTTTAATCAGAGCTGGCGTTCACGAGAGAAGCCGGCGTCCTTCCATCCGCTTCACAAAAGAGCAGACGGCTCACAGTGAGCAGGTGGCAGCCTTGGCACGGCACATGAGCTGACTGGTCGAGAGAAAAAAAGTCTCCCAAAGACTTATTTATGTAAATATGAGCCTTACGGCTGCTCCGAAAGAGCAACCTATCTCGCAAGCTTCTCCAGAGGCTGTTTGAAACAGCCACCTGCCGGGGCAGTGGCACATTGCTTAACCGCTGCAGCGCTGCGACAGTAGTCGTATGAGGACTCCCCGCATGATATAAATCTATGAAAGAGGCTTTGCGTGGCAGGAATCTCGCATTGTGCTCTTAAGGGTAGGTTAAGCGTTGTCAGTTTTATTCTGTCCTGTCCATCAACACAAACCAGCAGCTTGAATTCTAATTATGGACAACAACCGCTTATTTGATTTTCCGCAGTGGCCAACTAGCTTGCGTTAAGAAACGCATACTATCGACAGCACTATAGCGTGATATTATTGCTTGAATTGAATGACAAGACGATTCTGGTTCATGTTCACATGTCTTCAGTGTTTTATGTTCGCTCCAGTACGACAATGACCAGTATGACTTTAATAAAAAAAATCGTAATCAAGATACAAGGAATTGAGTATATCTGGGCATATACACCTATATATACTGTCTTGTATATCGAGATTGTAAGGTATCGGTAGTGCACGCGGGGTCATTAGGACCGCCGCTAATCCCTTCTCAGCACCCCACCGCTGCCGTCTTCAATGGACCCCCGACCACTGCGGCGGGAGGGGACGGAGGGGTGCGCTCGAAGCGAAGTGTCACCTTTCGTGGAACTATGCGCGCGCGCGAAGGCGTCGAGGCCCTATTCAGCTAGCGGTGAGAGCCGCCGCACGCTGATCGCCCCCTCGTCTCGGCGGACACCAGATATGCGACACAAACTCGCGACGAACATGCGGTTTGAAGAGTCTGCGGACCTTCTGCAGATTAAGCACTGCCGGACGGGAGTTTGTCGGGGCGTCGTTGACGAGAGGGGGAAATAAAAATGACGAATAGCTGGCGACAGCGTGGCTAGCCGCGAGCAGCGAAGGCCTGAGTCGGGTGACGCGACTGGCCGGGTGTCGGTGAGGCGCCGGATAGCTACTAAGCCTCGGGAATGCTAAGTCGCCTTGGTACGCGGGTCCGAGCTCGCAGTGGCAATTACAGCGGTAACTGACCGTTTAAGCCCGATAATCCCCAATTCCGGGACGACGCCAAAGTTGAGGGTCATCGGAGGAAACCGATCGCACGTGCTGGCACGATTGTGTGTTTGCATTTGGTTTTTCTTTTATTTTTGCGAGGGAAAGGATGTTTCTCCTGGCACATGCTGGCACGACTTTGTGTTTTTGTTTGTTTTTATTTTTATTTTGCAATGGAGAGGGTGTTTTGCCCTACGGAAGCTGGAGGGTTGGCCATGCTCTCGATAAACCAATCATGTGAGCAGTGTAACATGATTGGGTGCTACGAAATCGGCCGGGCCTTTAGGGCTTTCAAACTGGGCCCGGAGCCGGAAAAAAGGGTTCTGAGCTAAGGTCAGGTGCTATGCATCTTCGGCTATGCCGTGTAGGGGCCTCCCCTAGTGTTAGCCAGTTCCACTTTTTGTTGTTTTCTCTTTTTGCTGGTCAATTTGTCTCCAGTGCCTAAATTTGTATGTGATGTAAATATCTGTATATAAATCTGCAAATATTCCCTTTATCCCTGCGTCTCTATTCATGATAAGACCGTCTCTGGCGGGCACCCCTGGTGCAAGGAAGGAAGGGAACCTGAACTTTACTCAGATGTACCCAATTCCCTATATATTCGCATCTGGATTTAAGTCATCTGTGGCAGTAAATATAAATATGGACCATATACGGCCTGATGTACCCAATTCATTATATATCTATATCTGGAAATTAGATCAGATATGCAAGTAAATGTAAATTACTACATATATATGGTCATATCTGCGCAGGAAAACTATATCTAGAACCATGCGTAAATATGCACGTAAAAAGCGAGGTACGCCCCTTCCCTGTAAGTTCACATAATGCTTTCCTCGCATTGAAATAGTTGTACCTAAAGCTTTGTCTTTGGGCCATTAGTCAGATAGACTGCTGTCAAAGCAACTGTATCAATTACAGCTCATTAGTAAATCAGAGGCGTCGCGCGAACTTGCTAAACGACGCCGAATTGTGAGTTTCATTCTCTATGACAGCCCTCCACTTTCGGCAGTTCCGGAACTTTTTTTCGCACCAGTGGTACGAAGTTGGGCAACTGCCAAAAGTGGGTCATCTACGTCCTCATTTACGTAGGTCCCCGCAGGGGGGCGTCTACAGCATGCAGACGTTGGTGAGTGGCGACACCACGGGGTATCCCGAGCATCCGCAGGGACATCCCCGCAGGGGGATGATGGTGAACAATGCGTCACCACGGACCCGAGCATCCGCGCTTAGCCGTGCGTGGCATCGCCGTGTCCGGGGAAAAGGGGATCCTGGTGGTTGAGCCGATGCCGAGCGTTTGGACCCTTAAGGCCCCTCGGCGGAGGCAACACACCACTCTGGCCCCAGCTTCCTGTAGACGGCACCTCCGGCCTGACCCGACCGGGGGAAATCGGCAGTCGCCTTTTCTTTTCCTCCCCTCTAACTTTCACTTTCCTATTCCTTTCTCGCAACTCTTCTGTCTTATACTTACTTCTTCGCTTTTTCATTTTTCCTGGCGGCGATGGTTAACCTTGTGTGGCCAACTACCCTGAGTTGCGTCATATTTGGTTATAGTTGGGGTGTACAGCTGCAACGGAAAAATAATGGCACAAGTGAATCATGACGAGAGCTAAAAAATCGCGACACGAGGCGCTATTAATGCCGAGTGCGCCGATAGCGAGAGTGCCAGGAACATTCCATTTCCTAAAGCGGGGGTGGCCGGCAGAAAGCAGCCCATCTAGACATTCGCCCATCAGAAATTCAACATTTTAAACGAAGGCCTGTAGATGTCTTATCAGCCTAACCATGTGCTAAGGCGACTAAGCCCATAATCTCGTTTTATTTACTTTTTTTGCGCTAGCGTGGCGAGCAACGTTATCTTTATCACCGTTTTCCTTTAAAAATATGTTGAGGATGCACTGTCAAAAGTAACATGTGGCAGTGCCTGCTTTCGGATGGGCTGCTTTCTGTCGGCCACCCCCACTTTGGAAAGTGGAATGTGCCAGGCACTCTCGCTCTCTGCGCATACGGCTACAATAGCGCCGCGTCTCGCAATTTTTCCGCTCCGGTCATGAGTAACTTGTGCTAATCTTTTTCCGTTGCAGCTGTACAGCTGGCGTGGGTAGGGCTTGCTCGCAACTACCTGTCCCGTCCCCTTGTTGGGCTCCATGGTGGGTGGCTGGCACCGTAGCCGAACAATACACATATCCTATGGCTCCCCCTCCTTCATCAAACGATCGCCCTCTCAAGAGAGGGCGGACCGAAGTAACGAAGCAGTTTGTAAGCAAAACGAAAGAAGTCTTCCCGAAATATCACGTAGTCCACAGTGAAGATCCTAAAAAACCAGGAAAGAAAATATTGTGACGCCCATGAAAAGGCCTATTCTACCTATTCCTATTATACATGGTCGGCGTTGCTGACTCCGAAGATGAGGAGAACGAGGTTGGTGGTGTCTCGTGCTCGGCAAGCGGACCCAGCTGCTTTCAGTCCTCCGTCCCGGTCTTAATAAACCCAGGGCGTAACATCTTGGTGGAGGAGCGGGGTATACTGGTTCCCCGAAGACGAATCCTCTGCTGCAACCTCGCCGGAGTCGTCGCATTGTTGGTCTGCCGCCTTCTGTGCTCATGATGTCCCTGGACGGTGACGCTCCGAGGTCTGTGCCCAGCAGTTCATGGCAGCATTTCCGGGAGCCACGGCCATTCGCAGGCTCAACCAGCGAGGACGTGGATTAATGGCTTACCCACTACCAACGGGTGAGCCGCTACAATAAGTGGAACTCTTCTGCCCGACTTGCCAACGCCGTCTTTTCCCTGACCGACACGGCCCTGACGTGGTATGACAACCACGAGGATTCATTTACGCCATGGGACCGCTTTGTAGAGGACCTAAAGAAGTGTTTCGGCGACTCTGTCACGAAGAAGAAGCGGGCTGAACAAGCGCTTGCGCAAAGGGCTCAGCTTCCCGGAGAGACCTGTACAAAGTACATTGAACAAAACATAAAGTTATGCAAGGTCGTCTCTCCTGGCATGACAGAAGAGGACAAAGTTGGCCACCTACTTAAAGGGTTTGCAGAAGAAATTTACAATTTTCTTATCGGCAAAGCAAGTCTAGATTTCGTGTCTGACGTCATCCAGCACTGCCGCACGTTTGAGACTTTGATGACGCGCCGCATCACACCGAAATTCGGACGTTTGGCCGGTGTGACAACGGTGGCAGCCGTAGACACAACATCGTCGTGTGATCTGGCTTCCACGATCCGCCAGATCTTGCGCGAAGAGTTGACCAGGTCGCTGGAACTCACTCGGAATTCTTCAGTGCTTTCCCCTGAGTATCCCACGCGTCCTCCTCCGCCAACCGCAGTTAACGCAGCGGACTTTGAGGACCACCGGGTGCCCCGACAGCTGCGGCCGAGCAACGTACCGCGATCGCGTCCAGAGCACCGGCCCCCCTTTTACCAACATCCGCCGGCCACATACGACGAGACCTTTTGGCCCAATACTAGGCAAGAAGACTACTTGCCGGCTAAACGTGCTCCTGGTCCCTCTCTTGTATGTTATCGCTGCGGTCAGCCCGGTCACATCTCGCGATTTTGTCCCCACCGCCAACCATCGCGTTACTGCTCCTCAGGCTATCCCCCGCGGCCAGATTACCAACCTGTACGTTCTCGGCGCCCGTCGCACTAGCTTGATGTCGACAACCCATGGCCTGCACAAATGCGGAATAGTTCACCGGCATCGGATAGAAGCCTGACTCCACCTCCAGCTTCCCGCACTCGACAATCTCCATCACCCCAACGCGGACCATTTATGGTTGCGAAGAGTCTCAAAGAAGTCTTGGGCCCCGGTTACAAGGTGACGAAACTAGCTAGCGGAGACTTGCTCCTAGAAATACGTGACAAAGTTCAAGTTCCGAAACTTTCAAACATTCTGACATTTGGGGACATTCGTGTCTCCGTCACACCCCACAGGTCACTGAACACAGTCCGTGGAGTGATCTCTGAAATTGACTTACTGGATATCACCGAAGAGGAAATGCTGGATGGCTTAACCGATCAAAATGTTACCAAAGTTCAACGGATCAAAATAAGGAAAGAAAACAAAGAAATCCCAACGAAGCATCTAGTACTTACTTTCACTTGTTGCACACTCCCAGACTCCATCGAAGTGGGGAACACAAAGATTGCCGTGAGACCTTACATTCCCAACCCCAGACGCTGTTTCAATTGCCAAAGATTTGGCCATAGATCCCAGAGTTGCTGTGGCCGCAAAACGTGCGCGAAATGTGCTTCGAAAGAACACGCCTCCGAAAACTGCGAAGCAGCATTCCGCTGCGCTAACTGCGAAGGCGAACACCCAGCCTACTCTAGGTCTTGCCCATCGTGGAAGACGGAGAAAGAAATCATCACACTGAAAACGAAAGAGAACATTTCATTTAAAGAAGCAAGAACACGTATCAGAATGGCAAAGAATTTTTCACCCTCTGTACATACAAGCTTTGTGCCGATGTGGTGCGACGGGGCGACCCATCACACCGGCCTCTGGCACCTACCCAGACCTCACGCAATGAGGCTGCGGCGGAGCCATCCTCGCCCCAGGTGGAAGTAGCTAACACTATTCCACCACCTCCAAAGCAGGTCATGCTGCCTCTCGATGCAACGGACCTCAAGACCTCTGCCCACGAGGCAAGGTCTGTCACAAAGAGCCACGTGCAGTCTGCACGATCGTCCAGCGCCTCTGAAGAGGTGATGGACAAGAGCTCGGGTAGCTCCATGCCGTCGACGTCACAAGTACGGCGGAACTCCCTTGATCGAAAAAAAGAGACAAGCCCCGAATCATGGGGCCAACCTAAACACAGTTCTTACCCTTCACACACAAGATGGCATTCATAATTCATTGGAACTGTAGGGGACTTTTAAATAATTTCATTGACATAAAGGACATTCTAACTTCATTCTCTCCTGTTGCGTTGTGGCTGCAAGAAACTAACCTAGGTCGGCAGCATAAAAATCTACTAAAAAAATATAAGTTATTCCGGCGTGACCGAGAGCATGCAAACAGGCTATCGGGAGGGGTAGCCATCATCATGCAAAATGGAATAGCAGGCCAAGAGGGGAAACTTACGACTAAATTAGAGGCTGTAGGAGCCACTCTACTTACATACAAAACTATTACAGTGTGCTCCGTATACCTGGAACCACACCTTAAGTCATGAACATAGGGCTACAAAACCTTTTAGCGCAGCTACTAGAGCCTTCTTTGGTAGTTGGCGATTTTAATGGACATTCCTCCTTCTGGCGAAGTGAAAAAACAGATACCAGAGGTCACATTTTAGAGGATCTTATTCTTAGCAGTAGTATTTGTTTGTTAAACTCGTGTAAAAGTACATATTGCTCCCCAACTTCGGGGAAAATGAGTTGTTTACATTTGTCTTTTAGTGCACCGTCTGTTTTTAACGATTTTAAATGGGATGTTATTGACAACCCATATGGCAGCGATCACCTTCTAGTACTAATCAGTCTAACATCTCCAACAGAAATCATCCCAACAAAACCGCGACGTTGGAAACTTCATTTAGCAGACTGGGAACTTTTTAGAACAGAAGCCACTTTAGAAAAAAAAAACGTTAGATAATTTTAACATCGAAGAGATAAATAAAAATTTCACAAGTTGCCTTCTAGCTGCCGCACACTTATCTATACCTCAGTCTTCTGGAGTGGTGCGACAGAATCACAAGCTATGGTGGACACAAGACTGCAAGGAAGCGAAAAAACGACCAAACAAAGCATGGGGCACATTTCGAAGGTACCCGACACAAGAAAACCTCATAAATTTTAAAAAAGCCAGAGCTAAAGCTCGGTGCATTCGTCGCAGCGCCGAGAAAGCATCATGGCAAAGTTACATCTCATCCATAAACAGCCAGGTCACGTCGAAAAAAATGTGGGAGCAGGTTCGAAAAATGAACGGCAGCTTCTCACCGTTCTCAATTCCTCTTTTGACGACACTCGGTACACAAACAAGTATAAAAGAAGAGGCAGACATATTAGGGGAGCACTTTGCTGCCATTTCTAGCTCGTCACATTACACGCAGTCATTTCTAAATTACAAAAATATAGCTGAAAAGCAAAGACTCCCAACTAGTGGCAGCACTAATGAACAATACAATAGTCTCTTCACACTCTCAGAAATAAACAGAGTGCTGTCTTCCGGAAAACTAACTGCTCCGGGGCCTGACGAAATACACTATTCAATGCTGGCCCATCTCTCCGAGTCTGCTAAAGAAGCACTTTTGAAATTTTTCAACAAAATATTGACACTAGGGAGGATACCTGAAGATTGGAAGAAAGCTATAATTGTACCATTTCTTAAACCTGAAAAGCCACCAACCTCCCCAAGAAGTTATAGACCAATAGCCCTTACGAGTTGCTTAACCAAATCCTTCGAAAGTGTGCTTAATATAAGACTGAATTTTGTCCTTGAATCGCGTGAACTCCTTGATATCCATCAATGCGGTTATAAAAAAGGTTGCTCAACGACCGACCATCTAGTTCGCCTTGAAAATACTGTGCGTGAAGCTTTTATACACAAACAAGACTGCCTAGCAGTATTTTTCGATCTGGAGAAAGCAGACGACACAACATGGAGGTTTGGGATTCTTCGGGATCTTGCAGAACTTGGCATTCGCGGCAGGATGTTAAACTGCGTAAATGATTTCCTGTCGAACCGCAAATTTCAAGTACGCCTGGGATCAACCCTTTCCAGGAACTTCATTCAAGAGAACGGGGTTCCTCAGGGGTGTGTTTTAAGCACAACATTCTTTGTTGTAAAAATGAATTCCATAAGCAAAATAATCCCGAAGTCAATTATGTATTCTGTCTATGTCGATGATCTCCAAATAGCCTCCACGTCCTCCAACGTAACAACCTGTGAGAGACAAATACAGCTAACAATAAATAAACCGGCAACATGGGCAGACAAAAATGGATTCCAATTCTCCACACAGAAAACAGTGGGTGTCCTGTTCTCACTAAAACGAGGCCTACAATCAAACCCCACATTACATCTGAACAATACCGAACTACCTATAAAGAATGAAACAAAATTTCTAGGCATTACTTTTGACAAAAAACTAACTTTCCTACCTCATATTAACGGTCTCAAAAAGAAAGCCTCTCGATCCTTGAACATACTTAAGGTACTCTCTCGAAAACACTGGGGTTCCATTCCAATAGGACCTGCCTTTTACCAATTTATCGCTCTGTAGTGCGCTCTACCTTAGATTATGGTTGTATCGTGTACGGGTCAGTGAGACCGTCGTATCTCAAACGACTGGATCCAGTACATAACTCAGGTTTACGTCTCTCCACTGGTCCATACAGGACATCGCCCATTAACGGTATGCATGCAGAAACTAACGAACCATCACTTACACACAGAAGAGCCATGCTCACATGCTCGTACATCCTAAAAATCCGGTCACTACAGAAACATCTATGTTATCCTACAGCCACAAAGTGTCCATATAGAATACTCTTTAACAACAAACCGCAAGCTACCAGACCACTACTACTGCGATTTGAAGAGATGTGCCAGGATCTCGGCGTACTAAACACATTTCCTGGTATTGCGCAAAGACGAAATCCACTGCCACCATGGTGCAATTTCCCTGCAGTCTGCGATTTCACCCTTACACAGTTCCATAAAAAACAAACTCCACAACAACATATATTGCAAGAATTTCTCGCACTTGAGGAAAAGTACAGTACTTTCACAGCATTTTACACAGATGGTTCAAAAACAGATCTCTATGTTGGAAGTGCAGTGGTACAAGGGGATTGGAATCAAATAGTAGGGCTTCCGCAGTGTACATCCATCTTCACTGCCGAATGTCACGCCATCTTTCTAGCCATAAAAAAATAGTAAATGAGAACCTCGCAAACAGTATTATATACAGACTCACTAAGTGTACTTAGAGCCTTCCACTCAAGAAATGCAAAATGTCCACTACTTAGTGACCTCATACACAACATAAAAACATCCATAGCTCAAGGACAAAACATAAAACTCTGCTGGGTACCTAGCCATATTGGAATTCAAGGCAACGAGAGAGCAGACTTGTGTGCTGCTAAAGCCCGTTGCAAGCAAATAAACAAAGTAAACATACCCTTTAATGATTGCATGCACTTAGTACACCGTAAATTAAGGAAAAAAATGGCAGTTAACTTGGAACAATGAAGTAAATAACAAACTACATTTGATAAAGCCAGTTTTAGATGAATGGAACTCTTGCACACACCAGGAACGTTTGAAAGAAGTAATTCTCTGCTGGCTTCGTATAGGACATACACATCTTACTCATAACTTTCTATTGACAAAACAAGCAAAACCTCTTTGTGAGAAGTGCGGAAAGGAATTAACAGTAAATCTCATTTTACTGTCATGTACAAAAGTAGAAAAACTAAGGAAAAAGTATTTTACACAGTTTTATAATTACTACATTCCTATGCACCCGATGTTATTGTTGGGAGAAGATGCAGTTGTTAACACAGCTTGCGTGTTTGGTTTTTTAAGAGAAGCAGGTCTGCTCAACAATATCTAAATTTTTATCCACTGCCTCACTTTACCTTAAGATGCACTTCAGCCACCTTCTCATTCCTGAGAAAGGGAGTGAGGTTTTTATCTGGGTTGTTGGGGGCTCAACGTCCTTGCCCCGCCAAGGATGGCCGCGGAGCCTACCTGACCTTCGTAACGCTTTTATCATTAGCCATTTACAATTTTTTTTTCATCTGCCGTCACTAGATGACACATACCAATGTCATAGGCTCTCTACACCAGCGATTATTTTAATATTCCTATAAAATTCTGCACAGGACAATTCCCTCATACCCCGTGCTTGGCGCATGATGGCCTCAGTTGCCTATGTGCCATAAAACCCAACAAACAAACAAGCAAACAAACAATCATTTACGTAGCAGACTACTTTTACGTCGAGCATTTGCCGAACAATGACTCCATGCGCGCCAGCCGGTTTACGCGGCTGTTTCCGGTTGTCGAGCGCAGCTGTCGCGAATACCATTAGCCCACCCGTCGATTGCTAAACATGCGAAAGTTTGCAACTAGCCGCGAAGGCCATCGTGGCATCAAGGGTTGCTTCTTTACTTGCAGCGCTCCGAAGCGGTATAGGGGTTCAACACAAAGCCATCGTCTGCTGAATCTAGCCACCACGCATCGCCACAACTAGTGGTGAGGCTTGACGGTCTCGATTTGTAGAAGCTGTCAGCTGCTTTCGGGATGACACGATATCCTGCGTGCGTCAACGTTCGTAATGCCCTCCGCTAGAGCCAAGCACACATTTTACTATCAAGCGAAGCAGCCGGCCCACGCCACACAACGGCTGGCGGGAGCTCAGCAATCGTCGAAAAATATTGCCACCCAATCGAGGAGACAGCAGACACGAACGTCGTTCGCAAACAGCGATTGCGGAGACTTCAAGCACACTAGAGTAATAGAACTTTACGATTATATTGTTTTTTAAGGGGTTATTCTTGGTGAGACATCGAATTTTTGTGTTACACACATGCGCAAACTTTCTTGGAACGGGTGATTCACTTCACGAGTTCTGCAATTTTTAAGAAGGGTTCTTCAGTTAGAAGAGCGCTGTTTTCGGCACAACATTGTGTGCGGTGTAGCGCATCAGACTAGAGCTAGGACGTGCTAGCTAGAAGTATAGTTAACTAATACTGAGTAGGGAACTTTATTACTGTGTGTCCTTATTCACTTAGAGGCATGTAACCATCCATAAGTAATATCCATGATGTAACAATAGCGCAAATGGAACGCGAGGAACGGAAAGGAAACGATGCAGACAAGCGCCGACTCGCAACTGTGGTTTTTCGCGCTATTGCTACACCACGAACGTTATCCAAATTGCGCAACTTTCGGCTTTGCGACAGTAATATCTGCACAACGTTTTTAGAATTTCGAAAGCGCAGTTGCCCTCGTCGCTGTCGCCGAACAAATTTACGCCACATCGGACCTAAATACATGCGCGCGAAAAGCAACCCCTCCAGTACAAGTAACTCGGTGAAATAGCCGAAATTTGGTGCGCCATGGTCCACCAAATTTCGGCTATTTCACCGAGTTACTTGTACTGGAGGGGTTGCTTTTCGCGCGCATGTATTTAGGTCCGATGTGGCGTAAATTTGTTCCGAAATTTTCCTTTCCCAAATTTTAAAAACTGATATGGATGTTACCTCCGGTGGCCTCCACGTTTCTCAATAAATAAGGAGATTGCCAGTAATACATCAAATGTTAAAAGCCGATATTAGTTACAAAGCCTACTAGTTAGCACGTCTTAGCTGTATTCTGATGCGCTGCACTGATCGCAATGCAATGCCGAAAAAAGCGTATTTTTGAAAGTTGCTTAACTTCTTAGGTGACACTCCCTGTATTATCTTCATGTAACGTTCCTTTAGCCGATAACTCTCGCGTAATGTTTATGGCGACCCACTGTACCGGCTCCGTGGTTTTGACGCTCGGCTGCTGATCTCGCCCGCAGCAGAGTATTTCGATGGATCGAAGCGAAATACAAAATTCCAGTGTATTGTACGATGTCAGTTGTAAGTTTAAATTGCAGTTTTAAGGTGGTTAAAATTGAACCGGAGCCCTCCTTCGTAGCGACCATCGATCATAGCCGACCTGTCGTTTGGTGTCTTTGTAAACCAAGCAATTCTCAATGTTTGCAGCCGCTTAGACCGCGGAATCTCAACTAAAAAAATTAAGGACACAAGTTCCACCTTAAGGCTATGATGTGATAGCGTAAGGGGTTAATTCCCATATATAACCAAGGTCGATCCGTTTCTTTACATTCATAGATGCCCGGAAGTCCTCTTAGCGCAGTGATGCAGCGGTTAAGCGACGCGCCACTATCCCTGCGATGGCAGGCCCTCCCAGCAGTGGGCCTTGTGCCGCCCAGGTTGCTCTTCCCGAGCGAGCCGTCATTAATTTAAATGCCACGGTGGGCAGCTGACTCACTATCCGATGGGCAGGTTGCGATGACTCGGTGAAAGGTCACGCGACCTTGTGGCCCACCTGCCTCCTAGGTTGCTCTGTGGGAACCGCCTGCCAGAGCCAGGCTCGTGAGTTTTCGCTCACAGCGCCGGCAACGCCGACGACTGATTTTCTGCGTAACGGGGCCTTAAAACTCACGCGTTACGATAAAAACTGCCTTATAGTGCACTAACGTAGCAGAGCATATTGTCACCTTGTAGTGACGGCAGTCCAGCGGTAAGTAGGGCACCAACAAGACTTGGAAACGAAGCTCTTCATTTGGGCTGACTTGCACCCGCAAAAGAACTGAATCACTCGGCGCCGGCGTAAGCAACAAACGTGCTCGCCAGTCGTCGAAGTACGAATGCCCGCCGCTTGCGGCATCGCTCAATTTTAAAGCCAGCAAGGAAACTTCGAGATAATCGGTCAAGATCATCTACAGTAATCCAGAAAAACGTAGATGCAGTTCTTCATGGCTGTGGTCAATCGAGATTAGTCCGGTTGCTTCTCGCGTCACAAACAAAAATGATAACACCCCTTTCCTGCGGCCTTGCGCGAACGAACGGACACTACAATGACACGTGGCAATATACAAGCGAAAAGCTGCAGTAGTGCTTGGTTTGACGTCATGGCTACCGTAGTTGGCGCACAATGCACTGGGAGCACCACGATAACGGTGGAGGCGTTCAGCCGTCCACACACTGCCTGTACGGAGGCAAAGGTGGAGACGCGCTTGTAGTGAGTATGGTGCTCTCTTAGAAGGCTGTTTTAGAGACATGTACTGGTGTGTCCATTCCTTTCGGGGGGAGAGCCACGAGCGTCGGTGACGGGAGCGGTCGCATGCCGCGTCGGCTCCGTGATAGATCGCAATCAATTGCGTTACATCAAATTTTCCCCCTGTAAGCCTGGTACCATCGTCTCCAGGAACCTCAGCGGCACCCGTCTACACCACGTTTGTAAAGGTGGGGCCAATCTTTGACCACTTTTCGGGCATTTGAAGTCTTCGTCGCGCCGCGGTGGTGCTAAGCCTAACGGCGCCGGGGCCTGCGATGGCCCCGGTCGGAGATCCCTCGGCTCCGACGGCTCCAAATCAAGTCACCGGGTACGACCCGCAGTCCTTGCGGATCGTGACAATAGATACCAACCAATCCGAGGGTACGACACAAGGCGAGGATCCTCTACCAACTGAGGACGATTACCTTGAAGATATGGTCCGCGTCTCGCGCGGAAAGAAGAACGCGGCGGCGGCATCGCGGGACGCTGGTGCTGGTGCCACCCAGCAACAGGCGCCGGCTAGCTCTACGCATACGCAGGGTGGGAGTGCGCTGAACGCAGCCTCGAAGCGCTCCAAGCAACTCCGGTGGCGGCCGCAGAACACGCCTCGTAACGAAAAAGACGACATCGTCGCGGTGCTGAAACCGCGAAACACGGTCGACCTCAGAGCAACTTTTGGTCCTGGACAAGCCGGCGCTGCAATCCGCAGTATCCTCGGGGACGACGCAAATGCAGGACTTGCGGTGTGGCCTGTTTGGGACCAAAACGTGCTAGTATGTGCGTTGAAATCAGTCGACGCCGCGGAGAAGCTACTCCGGGATATTGTGCTGCGGGTTGGGGAACGCGAGCTACCGTTCCGGGGACACCCCAAACTCTCCGGTGCGTTCTGTCGCGGCGTCGTGAGTGTTTCGCCTGACGAAACGTCTGAAAGCGTTAAAAGAAAACTCTGTGCGGAACCAAATGTGTCTGTGCGCAAGCTGGGGGAACCCCGGTTGCGGTGATCACCTTCGCGGGGACTAAGGTACCACGGACGGTGTTGTACAGCTACGAACGGCTCCCTGTTCGCCTGTACAAGAAAACAGTGCCTGCATGTCACCGCTGTGGCACAGTGAACCATCGGACCGATGCGTGCCCGCGACCGCAGCCGGGGCGCTGCAAACGCGGCGGAGTCCAGGTTCCCGATGCCACTCCTGACGGCCCGGCGGAACATGACTGTGTTCCGAGCTGCCTCATCTGCGGAGGCGGCCACCCTACCGGTACCAAAATTGCATATGGGATACGGACCCCGCTCACCGTTACCTCATATGGGCCCCTGCTCATCAGGGGTTGGCAGGAAACGAGGCAGCAGACGCAGACGCAGCCGCCCGCGCGCTCTCTCACCGGGCTGTTTTCTCCTCCCCACCTGATCAGGAACCCGATTTTAATCCGGTCTATACGTTCAAAAATATCGCTACCTACTATCAAGATAGCCATCGCCTTTACCCTAGCCCCTGTAAAGGCGTCAAGAAGGCGGATGAGCGGCTCCTTCTCCGCCTCTTCACCAATACATTGCTGTGCCCGGCAGCCCTAAAACATTTCGACTCCTCCTTTAGCGGCAACTGCCCGCACTGTAGTGCGGTGTCTTCGGACACCTATCACATGGTGTGGGCCTGCCGCTCCAACCCGGCCATTCCCCCTATCCCCAACCCAACCCGGGAGGACTGGGAGGCGACCCTGCTCGGCTGTCACGACTTACAGGCCCAACAAGCCTTAGTCGGGCGCGCCCAGGCGGCGGCTACCGCCACTGGGGTCCCAAACTAGGGACCTCCACCTAGTGTTTGTAAGGATCGGTCCCTTACGGGCTTATCCAAACACCTTCTGTCCGTTCTAAATAAATGTTTTCACCACCACCACCACCATACCGGAGCTCCTGGCTGTGCTGGGCGCTTCCGGAAAGCCATCAAACCCAGCTCCCCATCAGGATCCAAACCGAAGACAAAGATGGGGCCCAAGCAGGCTCCTCCGCCCAAGGCCAAGAAAGCGCCAGCCGATCAGGAAACCAAGGCCAAACCGGGCCATCGAAACCTGTCAAGTCCGCGACCCAGGCGGTGCCCCCGGTCCTCAACGCCAGGGACTTCCCGCCCTTGGCACCCGTCCAACCACAGGTGAGCAGTTGGAATAGGGCAGTCTCCGGGCCCCCTACCCGTCCCTCCCTTCCCCCTCCCTCCCCTACCGAAACCGCCCTACAGCAGCAGGTAGAGGAGCTCAGGCGCCAGAACCAAATTCTAGCGCGCAAAATTCAGGAATTAGAGGCCAAACAGGCCGGGTCATCCGAACCAATGCAAGAAGCTGAGCCAGACGACGAGGATGACGGATCATCTTGCCTCACTAGCGTCTCGCGGCAGAGCGGAGACACGGTAGTTGGATCTACTGGTCGCGTTGCCGGCCTAGAGGCACTGCAGCGCCAAACCGAGCAACTGGAGAAGCAATTGGCGGCCCTCCCGAATCAAATCATGTCAGCAGTCCGCGAGTCCTTCCAGGACATGTTCAAGGCAGCTTTAACGCAAGCACTTCCCGACCTTATGGCCCAGGTCACTGACTCGGTCCTTAAAGCCGTGCAGCCCTGGGTCAACACCCAAATTAAGAACGCCATAAGCTGCGAATCCCCTCACCTCAACGTAAGACAGCTTCCCGCCAGGCAGCGGAGGAACATGGCTCAGGTTCGGCAGCTGGTGGGTCGGTGCGGCCCCTCACTGGGGTTGCGCCGACTCCCGGTCAGAGCTATTCCGATCACCCTTAAATAAATACGACAAGATGGCTAGCAGATGTAATAGGAATGCTAAAAACTTTGAAAAATTCCAGATCATCCAATGGAACTGCAGGGGTTTCAGAGCTTGGAAAAAGCGGTCATACCTCCAGCTTTACCTGCAGTCCCTAGGTGACATGCCGGCGCTCATTGCCCTGCAGGAGCCCGGCATAGACGCTAAATTATCAGGCTACAGCACCTTTCAGGGGGGCCCTCTACGTGAATCCTGGTGAATAAGGCTTACACCGTGGTTCAGGTCGACTTAGACTTGATTACCGAGCAAGAATATACAATGGTCCGACTACTGCCTCTCAGACGCCGCGACCCGTCAATACATATCCTCAACATATACTGCCCTCCGCGTAAGCCGCGCGTAACTTTCAATGAAATCTTCCTTCGCGCGATAAAATTGGCAGCCAAAGAGCCTCTAGTGATCGCTGGAGACTTCAATGCTCCCATCCTTCATTGGGGCTACCACTTCGAACAGGCAAGAGGACGTAAGCTGGCGGAGCTCATCTCCACCCTCAGCCTCACGTTGCTCACGGAACCGGCGTATCCCATTCGAGTGGGGAATTCGGTAACCCGCGACACGTGTCGAGACCTTTCTCTCGTTAAAAATGCTAGACCGGCTGCCTGGGAGAACTTGGGAGATTCTCTAGGCAGCGATCACCTCCTTCTCCGGATTACACTCGAGGCAAAGGCAGCGCGCAAAAAATGGGGTCAGGCCAAGCTGACCGATTGGCAGAAATTCCGGAATCACACTATCCCTCCCGTACTATTTTCCGGCGGCTACGCGGAGTGGGCTAACCACATATACAACATTCAGAAACAACACGTCACAGCACTACAAACCACCGAAGAGATCCCCGCAGTGGACACCCATCTCCTGCATTTGTGGGAGGCGCGCCGGAGCTTAACTAAACGGTGGAAAAAGCAGAAAACTAATCGCAAATTACGCGACCGCATAGCCAAACTCACAGAGCAGGCTGCAGCGTATGCTACTGAGCTCTCAGATTCAACTTGGATAGCACGCTGCGGCGCCGCAGCTCATCAGATGAGCTCGAAGGGGACGTGGCGTCTCTTTCGCAGTCTAATCGACCCCTCCCAAGCAAGAGGGGAGACGCAAAAGCAGCTCCGGCGGGCTCTGCAAGGGTTCCAAGGTACGACGGCGCAACTTGCGGACACTCTGTGCGACAGATATCTCTGTCGTATGGAGGACCCGCCTGGGCCAGAGTACATGTACTCTGGCAGGCCTAATGAAACACTCGATGCCCCTTTTGAGTTGCACGACCTTAAGGCGGCCTTAGCAAAAATGCGCCGTTGTACGGCTCCGGGACGGGACCACATAACAGTGAACCTGTTAGCGAACCTACCGGACTCAGCCTACCTTCATTTATTAGAATACATCAACCAGATCTGAGACGGGCGTCCACTCTCTCCCGAGTGGAAAACGTCACTTGTGACGTTTATCCCTAAAACAGGTAAGGCCGTGAATACGGACAACCCGAGGTCCATATCACTGACCTCGTGTGCGGGCAAGCTTATGGAGACGATGGTACGGGATCGCCTCTCTCCATGCCTGGAGAGTAAGGGCTTCTTTGCAGTCACCATGTTCGGGTTTCGCCCTCACATGTCTGCACAGGATGTCCTTCTCCAGCTGCACAGGGATGTAATACGACCCACAACTATGCAACACAATGACAAAGCCATCCTCGCCCTTGATCTGAAAGGGGCTTTCGACAATGTGAAACACGGAAGCATCCTGGCCAACTTGAGTTCTACCGATTGTGGGGCTAGGACCTACGCGTATGTAAGAGATTTCTTGTCTAATCGCCAGGCCTTTCTTCGGATTGAGGACGAGGAATACGGCCCTTACATGATGGGAACACGGGGTACCCCTCAGGGAGCAGTGTTATTACCGCTCCTGTTCAACATTGCTATGATGCGCCTCCCAAGCCAATTGGCCCGTGTGGAAGGCATTCAACACGCGTTATATGCAGATGATATTACAATTTGGACCACTCAGGGGAGCCTTGGGGATATGGAGGACCGCCTTCAGCAGGCTGCTTCCATAGTCGATGCGACTGTGGGCTGCAATGTGCTCCAGCGAAATCAGAGCTTCTGCATGTCAGAGCGAATCCAAAGGATAGGACAGCAATACACCTCTCTCTGGCTGGAGGTCCTATTAGAGAGGTGGAGGAGCTCCATATTCTGGGCCTTTTCATTCACCAGAGACTCAGACCGGACTCCACTATTGCGAAACTCAAGAGAGTAGGCGAACAGGTAGGGCGCATGATCCGCCGCGTTTCCAACAAGCGGGGTGGTCTGCGGGGCAGGGACGCGCTTCGGCTCGTCTATGCCTTCGTGACTAGCCGGATCCTCTACGCCGTGCCATATCTCCGCACTACTAAGCAAGACGAGGCGCGAATAGACGCCATCATCCGCAAGGCAACTAAGCGAGCCCTGGATCTCCCGGTGGCTACCTCTAATGCCAAACTCAAGGCATTGGGGGTGCTAAACTCCTATCAGGAGCTGCGGGAGGCCCACCTCGTGAACCAATACACGCGGCTCACGCAGACGGCTCCTGGGCGCCGCCTGCTAAACCGCTTACACATCCAACACGACAGCACTCCAGAAGAGGCGGAGCGTGTCCCAGTACTATGGCGCCATATGCTCTGGGTCTCCCCGCTCCCCCGTAACATGGACACCGACATGCATGAAAACAGACGACAAGCGCGGGCTCGGGCTCTTGAGAGACAACACGGCTCCCGACCCGGTGTATATTATGTTAACGTAGCAGGGGCATCGCCCACGGGATTTTACTCGGCCGCTGTCGTTCACCAGGAAATGCACGTTGATGGACTCTCCTTTCGAGCCCCGAATTGAATGCGGGCCGAGGAAGTAGCGATAGCGCTTGCTGCCGCCCACGCCAATTCGAGAATAATCATCACAGACTCCCGAAAAGCATGTGAACATTACATGGCAGGGGAGATCTCCCCCTTAGCTGCTTGTATTGTACGACGGACTGCCACTGATCCAACACCCAAACGAATCATTTGGGCTCCTGGCCACCAGGGCTTACGAGGTAATGAGGCCGCTGACGCGGCTGCCCGAGCGCTTACTCACTGGGCTCCTCATCCCAGCTCTTCTGGCTCGGAGACTAACCAGCCGCTGCTACGATTCAGGGAAATATTAACACATTATAGCGACAACTACCGCCTTTTCCCGGCCCCTACAAAAGGGCTGAGTAAGACGGAGGAGCGAACTTTAAGGCGCCTGCAGACAGGTACTCTACTCTGTCCTGCAATAATAAAACATTACGATCCTAACACGGATGGGCGATGCCCACACTGTGGGGAGACCTGTGATATCTTCCACATGGTGTGTGCATGTACTCAAAATCCCCACCTCCCCCCTTCCCCTACCCCTTCCAGAGAGGCATGTGAGACTTCCCTCCTCAACTGCTCCTCGCTTGAGTCCCAAAGGGCTCCGGTGAAACGGGCGAGAGACGGGGCCTCGTCATGCGGTGTCCCGGACTAGGGACGCCGAAAATGTAGCGGGGCCACTCTGTGGCTCCCAAACTCTTTTTCACAAAATAAGTTTTCACCACCACCACCACCACCATTCCTTTCGGGTGTACACCAAGATATGAGAGACAGGCATTTCATGTCCTTAAAACCAATTTTGATTTCATTTCATTTTCCTTAATGCCCTTATGGCACATACGGATATGCACCGAGATATGAGAGAGAGACAGGCTTTGCTTCCTTTCCTTAATTTCACCACCACCACCACCACCACCACCATTCCTTTCGGGTGTACACCAAGATATGAGAGACAGGCATTTCATGTCCTTAAAACCAATTTTGATTTCATTTCATTTTCCTTAAGGCCCTTATGGCACATACGGATATGCACCGAGATATGAGAGAGAGACAGGCTTTGCTTCCTTTCCTTAAAAGTAATTTTCTTTTCATTTGCCTTCCCTTACGGCTCGGTTCGGGTGTCCACCGAGATATCAGAGTTTCCTGGTTCACTGTTTGTCTTTTATTTTATTTGTGCCGGGTGTAACGTCACTCCTTTAGGGTGTACACAAAGATATGAGAGACAGGCATTTCGCTTCCTTAAAACAAAATTTCATTTCATTTTCTGACGGCCCTTGTGACGTGGTACGGGACTCCACTGAGATATGAGAAACAGGCGTCCTTTCCTTAAAACCAATTTTCTTTTGATTTTCCTTCCCTTACTGTGCGCTTTGGGTGTCCACCGAGATATGAATGTTTCCTGGCGCACTGTATATATTTGATTTATTTTTTTATTTTGCCGCGTGTGACACAACTCGGTTTCGCGCATGCGCAGCTATGGCAAATCTTGGCTCGGATGGCTCACCCGAAGCGCGACTAGGGTGCAGGTGGTGGTGGTTTGGTTTATGGGGTTTGACGTCCCAAAGCGACTCAGGCTATGAGGGACGCCGTAGTGAAGGGCTCCGGAAATTTCGACCAACAGGGGTTCTTTAACGTGCACTGACATCGCACAGTACACGAGCCTCTAGAATTTCTCCTCTAAAGAAATTCTGCCGCCGCGGCCGGGATCGAACCCGCGTCTTTCGGGTGCGCAATGACTCTTGAAACGAATGTCACTTGTTGAAAGTGGCACTAAAAGCGCCAGTGTGGCAGGAGTATAATTCTCTCGCAAAAAAAAACTGTTCCAATCCGTGCTACACCTGGACTAGCACATTGCAGTTATGCATGGGTAGTGTGCTATGTTTTGTAGCAATTTATAGTTATCGAGCGTTGCCACTCCTGAAACCTTCATGAATTTGTATCGTTGCGCTTGCATTTCGTGCTGTTGCCCAGCACGCCTTCCACGTGAGGTCTTCAAGACAAACCTCATTTAGTGTTCTGGCTTCTACGGCCAAGTGTTAATGGGTGTGTGGTGATGGCTTTGCTAGACTACATGCTGGAAATGCTGCTGCATGAAAGTTATGTGGCTTCTCAGCTCTCTGTCACTGATTGCGGAGGTGATCTCTGCGCCTCTTTACCGCGACAGATGCCCCGGCCCGCTGTCACTTTGTCGCAGCGTCTGTGGCGCGAGGCAAAGTGTGCCTCTTCGGACTGCTCCTTCCACCTATGTTCCCATTCATGTCGCAAACTCCACTTTACTGTAGAGCCTAGGCCATCCATTTAATCCATTTTCTCTTAGAGACATGCACCGGTGGCTTATGGCGATAGTCGACACACTTTTAAGGTTGTGCACTTAAAGGTTAGAAACACGATGAAATTTAAAATTACTCCAGGTGTACTTTTTTTTGGGTGACTTCTTGCATCAAGTCGAAGGTGTAGCCGCGAAATGCATGCCTGTATTAATACACGTTTGAACAATACTCACGGCCAGAAGCCAAACTAAGACTAAGAGCCAAATGGCAAGCTTCTTGGGAAAATGAAAGAAACAACAAGCTGCATACTGTAAAGCCTATTTTGAAAGAATGGAAATCATGCCGTCATAAAGAACGTTTTATCGAAGTAATTTTATGTCGTTTACGCATAGGCCACACACACATCACCCATAACTTCTTATTAACAAAAAAAGACAAACCTGTGTGTGAAATGTGTGGTGAGGAGCTCACAGTGAATCACATTTTAATCTCTTGTTCGCATCTCGAAGAACTTCGAAAGAAAATTTTTACGGTATTTTACAATGAACACATTCCATTTCATCCCGCATTACTTTTAGGCGAGGAAACACTCGTCGAGTTTTCACTTGTTTGTAAGTTTGTAAAGAAAGCCAATGTTTTAAATTTAATATATTGTAACTTCTATACACTTAACATAACATCATCTAACCTTGTGTTTG
Source organism: Amblyomma mixtum (assembly GCF_055824585.1). Lineage (NCBI taxonomy): Eukaryota > Metazoa > Arthropoda > Arachnida > Ixodida > Ixodidae > Amblyomma > Amblyomma mixtum. The sequence continues at coordinate 201,214,365 of NC_143016.1, forward strand.
GCGCATGATAGCCATAGTTCCTTATGCGCCAAAAAACCCCATATAACTAACTAACTAACAGAAGGGAACAGCATTGCACTAAAACAAAATATATCAACTCATCGCATTGGTGGAGTGTAGGAGGATCTCCTCATTTTCCGTCAATCTTTGATCTCTGCTACTATAATTTTACTTGATCGATGGGGCCGACAGTGTGCTCACTTATTCCTCAGTCGCTGTTATCATAAAGGAGGCTAACAATATTTCTCTTGCATTCTTGTTTCTTGATTTTGTGATTATAGTTGTTTTCTCAAACTTCGGTGCATGCTGCCAATGCGATATATTCTCTCAATCAGCCACATGACATGGCGCAGATATGCAGAGGCATTCTACATGTGCTTTCGGTGCTCCAGCTTGCGTTCGTGTGTGGTGCGGGAGCGCTTGCGTATGTGTAGCATAGCGCGTGTGCAGCGAAAAATACGGCACCGGAGAGACATGGCACAATGTACACAATGTATATCACTGCGAAATGTTTTTACCGGGATGTAGCTTTTTCTTTTCTCTACATCCTGGAGGCGCTTTTTAGAAGCCTTAGAACTCGTCAAAAAAATCGCGGAAATAATCTTCGCCCTCTTAAGCGACCTCAACAAACCCGTCAACCATCATGCCTTTTCTGCCCGCTCATTCGCTTCTCACCTTTCTTAATATCCGACTACTCAGCATGTGTATGGCAGGTGCGGAGAAGGCTTCATGCCGCATGGATACTTTTATTTTCTGCAGTCTGCAGTTTCTCTTCTACAGACCTTCTGTTTTAGCTTTTTAAAAGAAGCAGGTATACATGAAAAATTGTAAATTTTGATCCGCTGGTTCACTTTATTGCATGACACACCACAGCTACTTTCTCATTCATGAGAAGGCTGAGGTTTTTATTTACCTGTTTGGGAGCCTCGGGATCCTTGCCCAGCCAAGGATAGGTCCTGAGACTACCTGACCTTCTTAAGGCTTTTAACATTAGCCAGTTTCTTACTACAGGCCATCTACACCAGCGATTTTTCACATTTCTGAAAATTCTACAGAAAACTTATCTTACCCTTGAGCTTGGCACATGATGGCCTTATCTGCCTAGTGCCATAAAACCCAACACAACACCCAGTCTAGAGCAATCTCATCATGCCCCAGATTTCCATCGTGGGGCATTTCCAACATTTCCAACATGCCCTACATTTCCAGCATGCGCAACATTTCCACTATGCCCGAACCATGCTCACCATGACCTGTGGCAGGACTGTTTAGGTTTTTTTTCTATTTCGACGTCTTTTGACCTGGTTTTCGCGGCCAATTTTTCTTACGAAAGGACCACTACTGGAGCCCAGCTCGGCGCGTCGCGTATGCTCGTGGCGGTACGGCTACCAAGCTAACTTGAGTTGCCGTTGCCTAGCAACCGCTTCAGCTGCGCTGCAAATGATGGCGCTGTGCTGCTGCCGCCTGGTTGACAGTTCAGCCATGCTGTGGAGAGCTGTCGTTTGATGCTCTTTCTTTCTCTGTCCTCGTGTCCTACATACTGGTTAGTTTCCTAGTTCTTTTCTGCCACTGTGAGTCAACGCTCTTTCTGTATAAATATTTAATTACCTTAGCTGCCCACCTGTTATGGTTACTTCGCTCAGGTGTTCTTTATAACGTATTTAACTCAGCTTCCCGTGCTTCCAACGATGACGAGTCCATATCCCCTTGTCCATATCCCCTTGCCATGGGCACATAGTGCTAATCTTCCAACAGCTCTCTGATTTACGTCTAACCTCGACTGAACTTCTGCCGTTAAGCACAGAACCGTAATCCCGAAAGTAAGCCCTGGCACCATTACTCCTTTGCACATACCTCTCAGTACTTTAGCTGTACCCCCATAATGCCCTAAGCTTCTTCATCCCGGCGCCTCTTCGCCCTTTTCCTCTAAGATATTGTTGATGCTTTTCCGTGTATATCCCGAGGAATTTTTAATCAACCCCTCTGCGTATTGTGGCCTTGAATTGTAAGTACCTGATCAGTTGTATCGTTGTAAATCATCACACCTGAGTCAGTTCTGCTAAAACTGAAACCCAGAGTGTCTTTTTCGTCTCCACAACAATAACCAAAGTTTGCAAATATTCCTGGCTATCTGCCAACAGTACAATATCGTCCACATACATCAAACCAGGGAGCACTGCTCAACTACACCATCAGCCTGACTATGCCCACTTTCCCCTGTCTCTCCAAATGTCCCTGTCCTTTGCCAGTAGCGGCGACTGTATTCCCGCAAATTTCTTAACCTCATCTACCCACCTAACTATCTGCCGCCCCCTGCTATGTTTGCCTTGTCTTGGAATCCGTACCCTTAAGGACCAGCGGCTATCTTGCCTTCGCATTACATGCCCTGCCCAAGCAAATTTCTTCCTTTTGATTTAAAATAGAATGCCATTCACCCGCGTTTGTTTCCTCACCCACACCACCCTCTTCCGATCTCTGAATGTTACACCAATCACTTTTCTTTCCATAGCTCGCTGCGTTGTCCTTAACTTAAGCTGAACCCTCTTTGTTAGCCTCCACGTTTCTGACCCATAGGTGAGTACCGGTAAGATACACCTGTTGTATACTTTTCTCTTGAGAGATATTGGTGAAATGCCATTCATGATCTGAGATAGCCTGCGATATGCGCTCCACCTCATTCTTATTCTCCTAATTATTTCCCTCTCATGATCTGGATCAGCTGTCACTACCTGCCCTATATAGACATATTCTCTTACTACTTCCGGCACCTGGCTACCAATTGCGAACTGCAGTTCCCTTGCTAGGCTGTTGGACATTACTTTATTTTGGTTTTCTGCATGTTAATTTTTAGCCCCACCGTTAAATTTTAGCTCTGCCTGTCTAATTCATTGATCATACTTTGCAGTTCATGTCCTGAGTGACTTAGCAAGGCAATGTCATCAGCGAATCGCAAATTACTTAGGTATTCTCCATTAACTTTTATCCCCAACTGTTCCCACTTCAGGCCCCGGAATACCTCCTGTAAACAGGCAGTGAATAGCATAGGCTAGATCGTGTCTCCCTGCCTGACACCTTTTCTTATTGGAATTTTATTACTGACTTTATGGAGAACTACGGTAGCTGTGCAATCGTTGTAAATATCTTCGGATATTTTCACATAGCACTCTTCTACACCCTGATTCTGCAATGCCTGCATGACTGCTGAGGTCTCTACTGAGTCGAATGCTTTCTCGTAATCAATGAACCCTATATATGGGGGCTGGTTATATTCTGCTCATTTCTCTATCACCTGATTGATTGCGTGAATAATGTCCATTGTCAAGTATCCTTTACGAAAGCCTGCCTGGTCCTTTGGTTTATTGAAATCTAAGGCTGTCCTGACCCTATTAGCGATTTTCTTAGTAAATACCTTGTAGGCAACAGACAGTAAGCTGATCGGTCTGTAATTCTTCAAGTCCTTCAAGTCCTTTTTAGTCCCTCTTCTTGCTGTCTTTTGCAAATTTATCGCTCAGTAGTGCGCTCTTGCCTGGATTTATTAATTATGAATGTATAGTATTATGAATGTATAGTATTATTAATGTATAGTATGAATGTGTAGTATATAACTCTCGGGGGTTGGTTTGGAAGGGGGAAAGTTAAGCACCTGAATGCGTTAATTTTGGCGTCTGACTGTGCTAACACTACTGACTTCGTGTTTGTATTTTTGGTTTATTGGGGTTTAAAGTCCCCAAGCGACTCAGGCTATGAGGGACGCCGTAATGAAGGGCTCCGGAAATTTCGACCACCTGGGGTTTAACGTGCACTGAAATCGCACAGTACACAGGCCTCTAGACTTTCGCCTTGATCGAAATTCAGCCGCCGCAGCCGGGATAGAACCCGCGTCTTTCAGGTCAGCAGCCGAGCGCCGTAACCACTGAGCCACCGCGGCAGGGCTGTTTGTATTTTTTAATGCAGACGTTCAAACACGAGAAATGAATTCCGACAGCTCATGCTCTATTGCAGAATAGGTTGTCTGCTTCATAGTGATCCTGAAGGTTTTTTCAATATTGCCAGTATTCATCAAAGATGATAAATAAGTGTAGCAGCTTCAGGATGTACTCTTACACTTGGATACGGACGCCCCATCCCGAAAGAGAGGCGAGTACCCATAGTGAACTCGTGAACCCCAAAGGGACCTCGGACAGCTTATCCCTTCAATTAGCGGGCAATCTTCCCCTCGCGGTATATGTAGCCAGATGTTGTCAAATCATTCCGTACAGCATCGCTTCGGCGGGCGCATCATAAGACCCTGCCCACGAAGCCTCTCTAACCAAGAGGTAAAGAACTGACGTTACCAGGGCGTACACGTGACGCATGTAAATTTCCACACGCCACTTGCCGGAATCATGGTCGTTCAGCCTGTCACGCGAAATTGTTGCGTATCGAATACCCAGCACAGTGGAGCGTACGGATATCGTGCTGGAGCTTGGCGGTGGCCTATAGAACACGATGACGTAGTTTATACCAGGATGCGGGGCGCCAAAGCTGTTAATATAAAAAAGAAAGCAATAAGGCCAAAGCTACGTGTAAAGGTGACTGGTAGAGATGGATCTAAATGAAAAACAGTACAGTGCCTCTAATTCAAAAAGTATTCCTCAAGCATGGTCTAACAAAGTGTAGTGTAGTCCAAAGCTCCCTGACATGGAAATGTGACGCTGGTGGCCACAAGAACAATTTACGTTGCCCGAATTACCTGACCTAAATGCTGTACATTATATCAAATAAATGACCGTATGCCGACCGGCGTGCACAGAACTCTGGGCCAAATACTGAAGCAGGTGCCTCGGGTAAAGCGAGGGGTTCGTGTATTGTCCCCGCCGATAACAGTATGCAGTCCTGGCCACATTACCACGACATTTCTATCATTGCCATTGTACGCTTCAGTTATTTGGAGACCGCCAGGCTGTGCTTGCAAAGGCATTCAAGCTCAGGGGATCGAGTGCTGCTATATCTGAAGACTTTTCCCGTACTCTCGGTGATAAGCGAAAAAAAATTGTGCAATTATGCCAAACAAAATGGCGAATAAACCGTGAAAGCAGTTCTGAATATAATAGGCTTCACTTGGGTAGTAGGCGTTTCCTATGGGACAGCGAAGCCAGCAACGTACGGGAGCAACGAAAAACTACTGTTCATTCTGCGATGTGCCCAGTCAGCATTTTGTCAATCAACTGCGGCAGAATAAAATATAAAGTCGATGACTTTCACTTTCTTCTGCGTACCGTCCAAGCAACCTTTCCTCTGGGAACAAAATCGTGGCTCAATCCGATTATCTCAACCGCTGAAATATTTCCTGACACGTGCCAGTGATTTCGACGCGACCGTTGTGTACGTGGCGGAGAAGTAAGTGTTTATTCTAGTCCATAAAAGTGTCCCATGCGCTCAAATGGATTTCTCTGATAGTGAAACTGAATTCGTTGTTTGCAAAGAAAGACTGCCGTACGAGAAAAGAACGGGTCATTTTATAGGCCTCCTGGTCCTTCTGTAAACCCGCTAGTTGGCTTATCTAATTTTCTTCAAACTATTAACATTGAATGCCTTGTTTTAGGGGGGGGGGGGGGACTTTAACCTTTTGGACATTGACTCGTCAGCTGGCGAACCAAGAGATACAGCTCGAGGGTGCTGCGAACAGCTAGCTGCTTCGTCAGCGCCACGTGTGCCCTCTTCCGTCCTGCTCATCTTATCACACAGCGCCACGGCCAAGCACTGCTTTCCTTTCCTTTTCTTCTCGTTTTCTTTGACTGGCTATGAAGACCAAAGCCACGAAATAAACCTGGTTCTTTTTGCTCCAGCCACCCGTCTCGTTTTGTTCTAGCGGGCTCCGCTGCCGACCCGTTGGCAGGCGTCCGCCAGCCGCCGGCCCGTTTGTAACAGAGGGAATCTATACTCAACATTTTGTGACATTTTAGATTCTAAAACTTTTTGTCAGTATGTGCATGAGCCATTGCGAACGGACGGAACTGGTCAGGTACTCGACCTCTTGCTCTGTAACGCGCCTGATGTTGTATGCAATGTACGTACAGGTGTTGCCTGGTTTGAGCGGCCACAATATTATTCTATCAGATTTATTAGTTCCCTTTGTGAATGTTGCGAAACCACCTAGGCGAAAGATTTATGCTTACAGCAGGGACAACTACGAGGCGATTAGCGCTGCTTTCTATTCGTTCTTCTCAACTTTTGATGAACTCGCGGATAACTTAAATATCGAATAGCTTTGGAATACTTTCAAACATAAACTGTTTAAATTACGTGAAGCTTTTATTCCATCAAGCGTTATATCAAGTAGGAGAACTCGAGATGAACCCTGGTTTAACACCGAGTTACGTGCTCTTGTTCGAAGACAGCGACGAATGTATCTTAGATACAAGTCCTCGAATTCGCGAGAGTGCTTGGCCTTGTTGAGAACAATAAAAAGTGGATTTAGACAGAAGTCTCACGTCGCTAAGGACTTCTACTTTTCGAATCTAGGAGAAAGACTTGTCAGAGGTACCAAAGAATTTTTGAGGTATATGAAGCGTACTGGTAAGGATGACAGCTCCGTACCTGCTCTCAAAAATGATGAGGTAATCGTCCTTGATTATGAGTCTAAAGCTTAAATATTTAGCCTTTATTTTCATCTGTTTTTCAAATAAAATCAAATCAGTTTATTTAAACATCCTACGATGCTTATTGGCACGGACAAAAAGCCCTAAATGGGCTTGACGAGGTCCATGCCCCCTACAAGGCATACAGTGGAACGCATCTTTTACATCAATAACAGAAATACACCAGCAGAAACGCAGCTGCTCATGAACAGAAAACTATATAAAAGGAAAAAAGCGTGATGCGAATAACAATGACAAACTTTAGGTTATGAAACATGACAGATATGATGAACGAAAAATGCAAAGCACGTGGAAACACAGCCGAATGAGTACATATAACATAGACGAAGAAAGAAACTAACAATATTGCTGTATGTAGATGTGCAAAAATATATTACGCAAATCCCTGAAAGATTTGTCAGTGACCTCTGTGCCATTTTCTCCGGAAAATTTGTTAACGAGAGATGGCAAGCAAAACTTCAGCATTTGTTGTCCGTAATTGGTGCGGCAAACGTCAACTTTCCATCTCTCCGGTTTTCGCGTACAATACACAGAATCATTCACTGAGAGCCTGGCTAGTTCAGCTAATGAATTACTGTGTTTAATTTTTTCTGATTTGTAATAGCGGATCAGTCTATAGGGGTATAGACACTGTATGCGGATGATGTTAAACGTATTGAACAATTCGGCTGTGTGTGAGTAAGGAGGCACTTTTCCAATTATGCGGATTGCACTTCTGTACATGTGAAAGTTTATTAATATTTCCGAGTGTAGTAGTTGCCCAGACAAGCGCACCGTAATTCATGACTGAGGAATTGTAAAGCAATATATTAATGGCAGTTGGAAACAGTGAACAGTGGCGGCGTAAATAGCCAATCGTGCGCTATACTTTGTTTACGAGGTAGGTAACGTGGTCGCCCCATGACATATTCTCAGTGAAAATTACTGCCAAAGTTTTAAATTTCAAAACTACTTCGATTTGGCTGTTATTGATCATAAGAGATGGAGAATGAAAAACTTATGACGTGGATGGAAGATAACTGCTTTGGTCTTATCAACGTTAATTTTTAGTTGGTTTGCTGTTGCCCAAGTGTTTATGAGCGCCAATGTCCTGTTTGCTCTTTCGGCTAAAGTGAGGCTTGATTGTCCGGAGAAAAACACAGTTGTGTCGTCGACGTATATAATATAGTCGGCAGACTTATTAATGTTAACAATATCATTGACGTAAATTAAAAACAGGAATGGCCCTAAAATGCTCCCCTGAGGAACGCCTGAAGCTACTGTTTTCACGGCTGAGCAATGCCTGTTTATATCAACGAACTGTGTACGGTGTTGTAAATATGAAGATAACAAAGAGAGTGCTCTGCCGCGAAAGCCATAGTGGTCCAATTTTCGAAGGAGGATTCGGTGGTTGATCAGATCAAAGGCTTTTGTGAAGTCTAAAAAAATGCAAAACACCATGTTTTTATTTTCAAATTTTGTAATATCAGCTCCTTTTGAGCAAGCAGAGCTAACTCAGTTGATTTGTTCTTCTGAAAACCATACTGTGCCGGAGTTATGATGTTATGCTTATCGGAGAAAGCTTTTACGCGTTGAAGAGTGATTTTTTCGAAACCTTTGGACAAGACGGGAAGAATAGAAATAGGACGATAAATCGATAAGTTATCTCTGTTGCCTTTTTTAGGGATTGAGATAACTCTGGCAGATAGCATATTGCGCGGGAACACACGTGACGATAAGCAAATGTTACATACATGTGAGAGACAGTGTGCAATTACATCAATAGCGTACTTGATTGGTGTTATTTGAAGGCTTAGTGCTTGTTCCGAATTACCGTTGCTGAGGGACACAAATGCTGCAATAACTTCATCCTTAGAGACTGGTTTTAAGAACATAGTGTGACCATTTCTTCGCTCCATGTAACATAAGTTATTCTTCATATTTGTATTTTGTGCCGTGGCCACGGAAAGGAAATAATCGTTAAATGCGTTGGCTAGCTCAACGCCACTTAATTCTATGTTATCTATCGTTACCTTTGAAATTGTTTCGGGAGACTGCCCGATTAGAGAATTCAGGACCTTCCATACGTCCGCCGATCGCCCAGTCGGTGCATTGAAAAGATTTGTGTGGTAACTCCTTTTGGCTGCACGTAATTCTTTGTTAACGAAATTTCGGCATTCTTTATAATTCTTCAATGTTTCAAGATCTCTAGTGCGCAAAATCGTGGCGAACAGTTTGTCACGTTTTTTAATAATCTTAAGTATATCGGTTGTGACCCATGGTTCACGAGCTTTTTTTAGGCCGCTTTACCATAACGAGTGGAAATGAGTTGTGGTAGACATCGATAATTTTTTCATTAATTTATTGTATGCGTCTTCGGGGTCATGTGGACGCAAGCACGTCAGCCCAATTTAAGCCAGCTAAACGATCGCGAAATGACGACAGCTTTTCTGGGTTTATAGCACGGTAATAGATAGATTGTCTTATGTGTTTGTTACTGTTAACGGTATGCTCAATGGACATGAAAATCGGAAGGGGATCACTTAGCGCGTAAATAATAACACCATATTTTAGACGGGGTATACCGAAATTTGTGATGAACAGGTCTAATAGAGTCTGAGAAGTAAGTGTTATTGTTGTGGGTGACTCTATAACATTCCAGCATAGGTGGCAATTCAACAGTGTTTCCAAACTTTCCTTTGCACTGTTATCAGCAAGCCAATTTATGTTAAAGTCCCCACCTAGTATCCCATGGTGTTTGTTTTTGTTAACAAACTCCAAAAAAGAAAACTCCAAGAAAGAAAAAAACCGGCATGTATATCCAGTGGGTGGACGATAACAGACGCAGAAAATGTTTGATCTGAACACCAGTGTTTCGTAATCTGGTGTGACAGCACAGAAGTCTGGAAGCAGTTAACAGTCAATGTTATTTGATGTTAGAGCACAAACGCCGCCCCCTCGACGGTCAGTACGATTCATAAAATATGATTGGCATTCGGGCATTCGGAACACATCATGCTCAGTGTCGAACCATGTTTCAGAGAATATTATTACAGCAAATTGTATTCCAACCTCGCGAAAGAAACATTCTAGATGGTATTTATTTCTACCGGATTGCAAATTGAAATGAATGCAGTTTAAACGCACCTGAGAACGGTTGTTGGCATACATGATCAGTTCTGATATATCTAGGTAATTCACATCGGAGAAACTTTAGTTTAGTTTAGTTTATGGGGTTTAACGTCCCAAAGCGACTAAGGCTATGAGAGACGCCGTAGTGGAGGGCTCCGAAAATTTCGACCACCTGGGGTTCTTTAACGTGCACTGACATCGCACAGTACACGGGCCTCCAGAATTTCTCCTCCAAAGAAATTCTAGCCGCCGCGGCCGGGATCGAACCCGCGTCTTTCGGGTCAGCAGCTGAGCACCATAACCGCTGAGCCACCGCGGCGGCACATCGGAGAAAGCCATGACGAAAATAGCAAAAGAGAAAAGGAACACAGTGGAGAATTCGATTGGGCATAAGGCAATTCTTTGCAGTTAAGGGTAGTTTTATCGACGCATACACCGATAGCTATCCAAAATTTAAACAACTCAGCGGCCGGTAAGTACGCGTGGGTCACACTTATCAGGTTATACCCAACGCAGCAAAGAGGCATGTAGTACTTTCGCTATCAGCTGCAGTGATAGTCTGCCAAGATACATTCTGAAAGCACGTGATCGTTATCAGCTTGAAACTAAGTGTTAATTCTGCAGTAGCACTTTTCAGAATTTTAGGGCTGTTTTTTTTTGTTTCAAGAGGTAATGCCGCCTAGTTCACGTTCTGTCTGCTTTGCATTACCTCTTGAGATATACGAGGGGGTACCCAAAAGAAACCGGACTAAATTTTTTGGTCGGCAAAGCTTCTGTGGTACCGCGTTTTGCCACTAGGAGCGCATAGAGCGAACATTCCAGAGTCAGTAAGCCGAGTGTCATCGTTGAAGGAGGTCAGACTAGTTTAGGCAGAGTTTTAGAGTGTCGACTGTTTTGTGTGAACGTCGTTTTTGCAATGGCTGATTTTGTAAACAGCGTGCGCCGGTGAAATTTTGATTTTTGCACGGAAAAAGTTGAATGGAAACTCTTGAAATATTAAGACGTACAAGGACGATGCTATGGGGACAACTCAAGTGTTCCTGAATCGAATCCTGAATCAAAGCAACAATCATGCCAATGGAAAACTTCAAATTCACCTCGCCTCAAGAAAGCTCGTCAGGTGAAACTAAACCTCAAAACAATGCTGATTTGTATTTTCGACGACGTGAGAGGAGTCGTCCATTGAGAATTTGTTCCGCAGGGTCAGACAGTTAGCCAGGCTTTCTACTTGGATGTTTTGAAAAGATTTGGCAACAGTGTGCGGTGGAAGCGGCCAGATTTGTGGCGGTCGGGTGACTGGTTTTTCCATCATGGCAATGCCCCTGCTCACACAGTTCTGTCTCTACGACAATTTTGGACCAAAAATGTCATGACCCCTATTCCTCAACCCTCATACTCTCCCGACCTTGCCCCGTGCTTTCTTTATTTCCTAGAGTGAAAACATAGGTGAATGGAAAGCGTTTCGCTGATGTTACTGAGGTGAAGAAAAAAACGACGGAGGCACTCTCAAGCATCACAAAAGATGAATTTAAACAATGTTTTGAAATAGGGAATGAAAGATTCGACAAGCGTATCATTGCAAGTGAGGAATACTTTGAAGGAGATTGAAGGTCTGTGCTTAAAATGTGAACAAATAAGTTCGAACAAAAATAAGTCCGGTTTCGTTTGGGTACCCCCTCGTATTGCATGCCGGAAGTAAATATTTGCGTTGACGGTGTGCGTAAATTATTGAAAGATTTGAACCAGGCTGTCTCCAATGATATGACTGTCTCCAATGCTTTTACCAGCGTTTCCTTGCTTCTTGGGCGAAGTGCATTAAACAGCTTAATTAGAATTTCGTCTATCCCACCAGATGTGATTTTAGGAATATTTGCTTCCGCCTTTTACCAGTTAAGTCTGTCTTTCTGTCTGTTACCAGTTAAGTAAGTATTTTACCACTTCTAAACTGTTCTCTATTGTGCTGTCCTGTGTTGCTCCCTCCCTTGGGGAGATTACCCTATTGTCGTTGAAAATGACGTAGCTATAACTGACGCAATGTAGTTCACTGCGCCGTCTCCTTCCAAACATTTTCCCTCGATACGATTTCAGCAGCGCGAACACGATTAGGAAAAGACAGAAGGCGGACAGGACAGAGCGCTGAACTATCAACTTTATTTCAAGAATGCCCAAGGCCCCGCTCTTCAATACACACGCCTCATAAAACGCCCACCTGGGGGATTTATTTAAGCACAACACAATCAGAGCGCGAACGAGTATATTATCACTTTTTCTTTGGTTATCAAGGATACAACGAGCATGAGTGCTAACAAGAAAAGACTAAAAACCAGTGAAAGACATTTAAAAAGCATGGAACAACAGGGCTGAGGGTGCATGAAGGTCTGAAGAAAACACGAGCAAAAAAGCTAAAAACATAGGAATGACATTGCTACAATTCGGTTTCTAGAGCTACAGTTAGTTTTCTCAAAAAAATCACGTGTGCTGGTCTTTTGATCCAAGAGCCAACAAGCCCATACTTCCTTACGATTCAGCTCACTCGAAACTGGTAAAAAAAAAACATTTTAAGATCAACCTTCAAAAGTTCTCTCACAAAATCCTGTGAGCACTTTTTGACAGTTTTTCCCGTCAAGTTATTAGGCTCACGCATTCGGGATACCCGCAGCCCCTCCTTACATCGGTAGCGGAAAAACTCCTGAAAAGCTTGAAGTGCGGACGTAGTAACTCGGACGAAACGCAGCAGCGGGAAAAAAGGGTTGCTGTCATTCCATATCTTCACCAATTGTCGCACAATCTCAAGAATATCGGTAAAAGAGCAGGCGTAGAAGTTGTTTTTCTGCCCCGTCGCGTCTCTCGAGCCTCTGCAACAAAGTCAATAAGACAAAAAAGAGAAGAGGCTGTGCTGTTCGGCACCGGAATCCCTTTGTTGCTTGTGAAGAGGGTGTTGTGTAAAGGGTTCTGTTGACCTGTGGCAAGGCCTACATAGGCCAAACGGGAAGATGCCTCAACGAAAGGTTAATGGAGCACAGCAACGATTTATCAGGTTCCTCACAACGAAACCTACCCGCCCACTGTCAGGGATGTGATAGCAATTAGAAATGTGTTTATTTATACATTTATTTATACAAATACCTGCAGCACCCAGGGGCATTATAGCAGGGGGGGGGGGACAATAACAGTAAACATATACATAAAATGAGCATGTCACAAATATTAAAAATAAACAATAAGGCACAATTGTCTAAAGTAAAATAGTAACGCATCACTGAAATGGTGGTCTGAGAAAAGAAGTTCTGAAAAGGTGGGAAGTTTCTACGACAGATTGGCCGCCAGGAGAGAGTGAAAATGTTTATCTGTTTTACATTGTTCTATGCTCTTGGGAAACCTATTCCAATGTGAAGAAGTATGAGGAAAAAAGTATTACGAAACACATCAGTTCGACATCGCGGTACAAGAACTTTCAAGTTATGATCGCGGCGTTCGAAGATGAAATGTGGAGGTAGAATGTACGAGCTCTTCTTTATTCCCGTGAGATCAGAGTATGTCTGGAAAAACAGTTCTAATTTTGCGGTTAGTCTCCGGTGAGCCAGTGTTTTCCACCTCAGGTTTTCTTTAACTAATGTGATGCTACTACGGAAATTATAGTTGCCAGAAACAAACCTGGCAGCGCGGTTTTGGATGCGTTCAAGTTTTTCCACGAGATAAGAGCTTTGAGGGTCCCATGCCGCACAAGCATACTCGAGTATTGGACGAACATTAGTGACGTATAGCTGTTCTTTTACTTTTTTTTTTTGGGGGGGGGGGGGCTTTATGAAAATTTCGTCGAATGAGGTTTAGCGTTCTAGATGACTTTAAGGTTAAATATTCTATGTGTCGGTTCCATGTCAAATTTTCTGAAAAATAGACCCCTAGATACTTGTAATGTTGAACCTTTTCAAGCGGTAGCCCGTCCAAATTATAAACTGATCTCACAGGAAGTCGTTTACGGGAAAAAGACACATACTGACATTTAGCGCTGTTTAAAGACATGCCCCATTTAGTACACCAACAATGAATTTTGTTCAGATCGCTCTGTATACTGTTTACATCATGGTAGTTTCTTATATTCCTGTAAATGGCACAGTCGTCGGCATATAATCTCACCTTACATTCAAGCCCTTCAACGATGTCATTTATAAACACTACAAATAACAAAGGCCCCAAAACAGACCCTTGGGGCACGCCAGAAGTTACGGTGACATTTGATGAATTAGTGCCATTGATTAAAACATTTTGAGTTCGCCCAGATAAGAAATCTCTAATCCAGTCTACTATTGCAGGGTGTATACAGAGAGAAGATAATTTATATAACAACAAAGCATGAGGAACTGTATCAAAGGCTTTACGAAAATCCAAAAAGATGCAGTCTACCTGAAAACCAAGATCAAAATTATAAAAGAGATCATGGGAAAATTCTACCAGTTGAGTTGTGCACGACAGTCCAGGCCTGAAGCCATGTTGAGCATTTGAGAAGAAATTATTACTTTGAAGATGTTTCATCACAGAGCTGTAAATAATGTGTTACATAGTTTTGCAGCATATGCATGTAAGAGAGATTGGTCTATAGTTTTGTAATGCCTTTTTGGGGCCACTTTTGTGGACTGGAATGACGTTGGCTACCTTCCACTCTGCAGGTAAAGAAATGCTGTATAATGATTTGTTAACCAAGGCTCCTAAGAAGTGCGCAATTTCTTGCGAGCAAGATTTCAATACATACGACGAGATAGTGTCAGGTCCGCTTGCTGATTTGTTTTTTAGGTTCGTAAGCAACTTGAGAACACCGTTATATGTGACAGTAACCGCGGGCATGTTCTCATAGGCTTTTTTTTGTGTTTCAGGCAATTCGCCAGAATATGCGGCAGTAAAGACGGATTAAAAATAAGAATTGAAACAGCAAGCCTTCTCGTAATCGTCATACACTGTTTTCTCGTCAACCAACAAATTAGGGACAGAGGTCACCTCTTTACTATTGATTTTAACAAATTTCCAAAATTCCTTTGGATCTTCCCTTAACCTTGTGTCAAGCGATGACATATAATTATGTTTATTTAATTTTATTTCCTGCTTAATTTTGTAGCTTATCTGGCGCATTTCCTGGAAAACACTCTGCTTGTTGTTTCTTAAATATGTAGAATACAGACGGCGTTTCTTATTAATTAATGCCCGAATTTTCTTATCCACCCATGGCTTATCATTCCGGCGTCTACGTGTAATAATTTTAGAAGGGATGTATTGCTCAATTAGAGCCATTAGTTTATCTCTGAAAAGAATCCAAGCTTCATCTATATCAGGTGACTGGCTGACTCCATAAAATCTGTACTACTACTTTCAAAAGAAAATCTGTACTAAAAAAGCATACAAACCAGTTGACGCTCGAAATTGTTGAAGCTGCCTACATCAGGAAGTCTAGGGATGGTTGTGTTAGCACTACTTCAATATCCCTGTCCGAAAGAGAAGCCGCCTTTCTTTCTGGTTTTATTTGATTTCACCCGTTTTTAGTGGCATCCTTTACATGGTTTCTGACGTTTTAGCTGTGTTAGTTGTTGGCGTTCATCCTTAGTTAACCTTTTTAGCAGTTTTTCGCTATTTCACTTAACAACCTCCGCTTCCTCGGCTTTGTTATCCCATCGTGTTGTAGCAATGTCATTCCTGTGTTTTTAGCTTTTTTTGCTCGTGTTTTCTTCAGACCTTCATGCACCCTCAGCCCTGTTGTTCCATGCTTTTTACATGTCTTTCACTGGTTTTTAGTCTTTTCTTTGTTAGCACTCATGCTTGTTGTATCCTTGATAACCCGAGAAAAAGTGATAATATACTCGTTCGCGCTCTGATTGTGTTGTGCTTAGATAAATCCCCCAGGTGGGCGTTTTCTGTGGCGTGTGTATTTAAGAGCGGCGCCTTGGGCATTCTTGAAATAAAGTTGATAGTTCAGCGCTCTGTCTTCTCCGCCTTCTGTCTTTTCCTAACTGTGTTCGCGCTGGTGAAATCGTATGGATTCCCACCAACTAGCCCACCAGTTTGTGTTATTCATTTTCCCTCGGCATCTTTAATCTGTCCCGGCTCACGATTTGTTTTTTTCTAACCAGCTTATATGGTTCCAGAATTTTCTTAGCCCCCCTTTATTTGCATCGCGAACTTCAGCCAGCCATTTACCAGAGGACTGCTTTATTTTAGCCTGGACGAGGACCTGAACTTGCTGTTTCTTTTGTCAATAAGATTCGCATTTTTCGTCTATTTCCTCTTCAGATAACTGCGCCCTCTTCGCTTCTCTGTGTTCCCTTGAAGCCACCCGTCGTTGTTCGATGGCCTCCTTAATTTCCATATTCCACCAGCTTCGTGGCTTCCTCTTTCCTCTCCTGCAGTTTACTCCTTTCACTTGTTTCATTTTTGTAGCGATGAGTAGTTCTAACTGATCGTAATCCCACTTTCCCATGGGGAGTTTCTCGATTCCTTCCTCTATGTCGGCTGCTAATAGCGCTATTTGTTCGTCGTTCAATTTTGCGTTGTTTTTAACTTAGCTGCATTTCTCTTTTGACTAGGGCTCCCAACTGTAGACTAATACGTTTATGATCACTTACTAGGCTGTACTTCCCCTCTCCGCCTATTTCCATTATTGCGAGCTTGCTATAGATGCCCTGCGACATTGGACAGTAGTCAATGGTTGTCTGCCTGTTGCGGGATTCCCACGTGATTTGTCCCTCACATTCAGTTTCGCTATTGACGCTCACAGAAGTCGAGCAATAACTTCCGGTTACAATCTGTGTATCCATCCAGATCCTCGATGTGGCCATTCATGTCTCCAAGCAGAACAATATCGGCACCGTCTCCAAACTGCTTTATATCGTCATTGAGGCACTTGACTAGATCCTTGTTTCCTTGCCGGCATTTGTCCCCGGTCCCTAAATAAATTACCCCTAGCCATGTTCTTTTACCTGCAATTGTACCTGATACCTAGACATGTTCTTCGCAAGTTGATTTCATTCTTTGCCAATTTGTTCCTTGATGTATCAGCATACCTACTCCTCCTCCCTTGTTCTCCGTTGTTGTTCTGTTGCACCCTTCCCAGACATAGCCATCGATTAAAGGTGAATCTTCTATATCCCTCACGTGTGTCTCGCATAGAGCGCACACACCTACTTCGTCCTTTAACTGCAGTTCTATTGCCAGCCATTTCACTCTCTTTCTACCCCCTTGCATGTTTATGTAACTGATCCTAGCGTTAAATTTCTTTTTCATAGTTTTCTTTCTGAGCCTCCAAGTAGCCATTTTGTTGGGCTCAGCTGGCATTGTTAGATTTACTACTTCGCGTCTAGCTACCCCTACGCCCTGAGCCACCACGGTCCCCCTAAAAAAGCTACCGCTCGGCCTCCCAGGCGCCCGCCTATCTCTTCTCCTACCCTTCCACTGAAATGGATGCCATCTCGTCCAAAGTCTCTGCCCGAACCTGCTCTGTGCGCTTCCTTGTTTATGTCTACCATCTCGAAGCCTTCCTCGAGGCTTAACATCCTTATCTCTCGATTAAGATTCACAACGTCGTTATCAACCTCTCCATCCCTTCCTTGTACCTCTGGCACTGTGCACACCACGATCTGCGCTTGCTGCGCTATCGCCCTTATACCGACAACTCTCTCAGCTAATCTTTTCACTAATTGTGGGGCGTCACTATTCAGGACATCATTTAGCCTCGCCGCTACCACTACCATGTTACGCCTTGCAACAATCTTAAAAAGTACTCTTTTTGTCCTTCTCAGTACCTCCTGCATTGTCCTGCCTGGGAATACCCCGACTGCTACCCGTCTATCACCCTTTACACGCTCCATTACAGCTCCTTTGCAGCTCTTCATGTTTCAGTCACCAGCGATAAGCACTATGGTACTCTCCCACTTCCTCCTAACTTCCGGATCTTGCTGCCTCTTATCTGTGACCTTGACATCATTCCTTGGGTTAAGCTTTTACCCCCCTTCTCTCTATCGCCTCTGGACTTCCTAGCTGCCACGTGTGCGTAGCTGTTCCTGTCTGGACATGTCTGACTTACTTCCTTATCGCTGTCCATGCGAGTGCAACCCCGCTGGCGCTGGAATGTCCGCCAATGTGGCTTCCAATGGCGGTGTCAGCCATTTTTGTCTCCAACTGACCAAGCTGTTCTTGAAGTTTGCGCTTCTCTGCCCTCTCTACCTGTAACTCTTTCTAGAGCATCCATCCTTAGCACTAGTTTGCTGTTCGCCTGTTCAGCCTTGTCCAGGCGTGTACCTAATACGCAGAATATGCACATAAAATCTGCGCCTTCGGCCTTCTCCACTGATTCGAACCGCGTTTCTTTTAAATTCACCGATGCCTCACACTCCTTACATTTCACCTTCCGTAGCTTAACCATCTTAGCAGCACTCGATTATTACTACCACCAAATGCTAAGATATCTACAGGCTCAAAACAAAAAAACACTTGAAAACAGCGTACAAATAAAATAAAATTCTGCCTACCGCAAATGCCGATCGATCACTTAGAAAGGAATAACTATCTGTCTAAAATGCTAACGTAGAAATAAGCATTGAAAAACTATAGCTGGCGGCCAGAATAGACCCGGCCGATTACAGGTCACTGACCTAAATTCTATTCTTTATCCTGGACATCCCCTAACAGCCTAAAACCTAAACACACCCTACTTTAAAAATATTGAAAAAGTACTCATATATTTTGCACAGTAATATGAGTTGTGGGGCTAGTTGGTTCATACTCAGATTTCTTTTATGCGCACAGAAAGACGACACAATAAGACAAGGTAGACAGGATGGAGCGGTAGACAGGTCCGTCCTGTCTACCTTGTCTTATTGTGTCGTCTTTCTGTGCGCATAAATGAAATCTGAATTTTGCACAGTCGCGTCGCTCTCGCAGTCGTCAGTCGGTCCTGTCGCCGCGCGAGATCCAAGGAGCACCTAAACATGCGTCCGCACAGCACGAATGTAAACTGCAAACAGGCGGCAGTAGCGCGGCGCCCTCTGTTGGAGCGCATCTGAAGCGGTTGCTGGGCAACGGCGACTCAAGGTCGTTTGGTAGCCGCACCGCCATGAGCATACGCGACGAGCCAAGCTGGGCTTCAGTATTGTTGCTTTCGCAACAAACCAATACAAATGGTATGTTCCGAAACCTAAAAGAATGTAAACTGGAAACATATCCTGGTCAAAGAGCATGGCGTCAAAGGGACCAGTTCTTGTGGGAAAAATCACCCACTTTTGTTTCTAAACTGGTTTTGTATGAGTATTTTCCCGCCGCCTTTATTCCGATTAGAGACGCTTTGGTATGACGAGGGCATGAGCAGCACCTGGTGCCCCTTCTGGTCAGAAGCCACATGATTTGCGCGCCACACCAGAGGCACGTGCGCCGATGACGTATGCCGGGAGAGGTCTATTGAAAGTCGGCGTTTTCTTTTTTGGTGTCTACCTCAGCAGTTCTGGATAGGCACAGCACACAGAGGAGGCTAGGAACGAGTGTCGGGCATTCTAAGGCACAATTGTTACGTGGTGCGGGGCGACCGGGTGCGGGAGGCAGGGGCGCTTGAAGGAACGTGGCGACGCCTTGTGTTGTTGCGAGTCATACCATGTGCTCACTTATTCTCTATTCCGTTTCTTCGAGTCGCTCCGCGGAGCATGAGGCATTCCGTCCAATGTTTATGTTCTGGGTTGGCTAAGAAGTGGATTGCAGCAGTGTAAAACTTGAACTGAAATTTTGGTCATGTTCTCGGGTAGCTTTGTGGTAGGTGCAATTCGGTTGACCGGTAGCTCCGTGCGCTCCCTCAAGAAGCTTCGAGCGTAGTTGTTGCGCTGATTATATTTTCCAGCTTTTTGTTACACCAGTGCACGTCGTCAGGCACTTCCCTCAAGGGATTTCGTTCATTAGGCCTTCATCTGTTTCTGTTTGGTGGAACTAGGAATATTTATCTTATGAAAAAGATGCACACAAATAAAGCTACCACAATGCATAGCCGAGTGCCCCACTGGAGAGACATTTAATGGATAACAATCCTCGCGTCTTGAAGAGCAAACCTTGTGTCCATATACTCTTCTCCGTAAATGAGGGGTAGAACAAAAAAATGCGAAATATGAAAAAAACACTTCCCCCCCCAAAAAAAAAACAAAGATTACGGAGCCACCTGAGCAATTCCTACGGCTGAACTCCGTGCACGCGGAAACTAACGCCAAGGTGATGGCGGCAAGCGATTAGCGACGCCGCGCGCGAAGCGAAATGCCCGTGTTCATCAAGAAGCGACGGCAGCGACTGTTGCCCGCTGCCCAAAACATTGAGCGGCAGTTCCACCGTCGCTTCACGTTCAGTGCCTGCGCGTCCTGTAATGAAAGCGACAGTCGATTTCAGATCACCTTTTGTAGGAATGCATATATATCGAGCGTTGTCACTACAGAAAACTTTATGAATTTTTCTCCTTGCGATTACATTTCGGGCTGTCGCCAAGGATGCCTTCCGCGTGATGTCTTCACGAGAAACCTCGTTTAGTGTTCTGGCTTCTATGGCCAAGTGTTCAAGGGCGTGTGGTGAAGGCTTGGCTAGAC
Organism: Amblyomma mixtum; assembly: GCF_055824585.1. Classification (NCBI taxonomy): domain Eukaryota; kingdom Metazoa; phylum Arthropoda; class Arachnida; order Ixodida; family Ixodidae; genus Amblyomma; species Amblyomma mixtum. Next base: position 201,234,709 of record NC_143016.1, read on the forward strand.
TACATGCTGGAAACGCTACTGCATGCAATGAACGTCACATTTCACCTCTCGGTCGCTGTTTGCGAAGGTGATGTCGGAGCCTCTTTAGCGCGACAGATCCCCCGGCCCGCTGTCGCTTTGCAGTGGCGTGTGGTGCCAGGAAAAAGTGTGCCTCTTCGGACGACTCCTTTCAGCTCTGTTCCCATTAATGTTGGAGACTCCACATTACTGCAGAGCCTAGGCGATCCATTTAGTGTTTATCTCTCTTGGCTGAGTTTCTAGTCTTTCCGCGTTGCTTTTCTACCATGAAGAAGTCGCTTCCCACCGCTCAGCATAGAGCACTAAGTTTTGAAAGTATAAATCCCTCCTAGAGGCATTGCACTGCTGACTTATGGCGATAGTCGAGAAACTTTTATGGTTGTGCAATTAGAGGTCAGAAACACGATGAAATTGAAATTCCAGATGTACTTTTTTTTCGGGTGACGTCTTGCATCAGGTCGAAAGTGTAGCCTCGAAATGCATGCCTGTATTAATACACTCTTGAACAATACTCATGGCCACATGAGAACAGCATCGCACAAAAGGAAGATATATCAACTCTTTGCATCGCCGGAGTGTAGGAAACGAACTCCTCGTTTTCCTTCACTCTCTGATTTCTCAGAATATAATTTTACTTTAAAGAAGGCTAAAAATATTTCTCTTGCATTCCTGTTTCTTTGTTTTGTGATTATAGTTCTCAAAATTCAGCGCATGTCGCCATTGCGATATTCGCTCAATCAGCCACATGACATCGCGCAGATATGCAGAGGCATGCTATGTGTGCTTTTGGTGCTCCAGATTGCGTTCGTGTGTGGTGCGGGCGTAGGCGCATATGTGTAGCATAGCGCGTGTGTGGCGAAAAATAGGGCACCAGAGAGACATGCCACAATGTATATCAGCGCAAAATGCTTCTACCGGGATGTATCTTTTTCTTTTCTCTGCATCCTGGAGGCACCTTTCGGAAACCTTAAAACTCGTCAAAAAGAATTGCGGAAATAATCTTCGCCCTCTTAAGCGACCTCAACAAACCCGTCAACCGTCTTGTCTTTTCTGCCCGCTCTTTCTCTTCCCACCTTTCTTAATATCAGACTACTCAGCATGTGTATGGCCGGCGCGGAAAAGGCTTCATGCTGCATGGATACTTTTATTTTCTGCAGTCTGCAGTATCTCTTCTACCGACCTTCTCTTTTAGCTTTTTTTAAGAAGCAGGCATACATGAAAAACTCCATATTTTGATCTGCTCGTACACTTTATTGCATGACACACCTCAGCTACTCTCTCAATCATAAGAAGGCTGAGGTTTTTATTTGTCTGTTTGGGAGCTTCAGGATCCTTGCCCAGCCAAGGAATGGTGCTGAGGTGACCTGACCTTCTTATGGCTTTTAACTTTTGCCAGTTTCTTACTACAGGCCATCTACACCACCCATGATTTTTATGATTTCGAAACGCAGTGACTACAGTGAGGGGGCCCGTCACTTTAAAACCTAGGCTACAGTGAGGGGGCCCGTCACTTTTAAATCTAGGCTACAGTGAGGGAGCCCGTCACTTTAAAATCTAGGCTACAGTGAGGGGGAAATAACAAATTGTTCTAACCATGACGTTTAAGTTTGCTTGCACTTACACGTAATTATATATTTTTATAATTTTGTTTGCTTCCTCCGTCACCTGAGCCGTTAGGTTAGTTAGGTTAAGTGTTGAGCCGTTGACAACGTACAGTGCAAGACGCGTCTCGCCTCACTAGTCGTTGGGTCCCATCACTGTAGTGTAGGTGTTAATGTGATGGGCCTCGTCACTGTAGCATAGGTGTTACAATGACGGGCCCCCTCACTGTAGTCACTGCCTTCTGAAAATTCTATAGTAAACATATCCTAACCGTGAGCTTGGCACAAGGTGGCCTAACCAGCCTAGTGCCATATAACCCAACACTACCCCAAGTCTCCATCATTTCCATCATGCCCAGCATATCCACCATGACCAGCATATCCACCATGCCCAGCATTTCTCCATGCCCATCATTTCCAGCTTGCCCAAGATTTCCAACATGCCCATCATTTCCAGCATGCCCAATATTTCCAACATTTCCACCATGCCCAGCACTTCCACCATGCCCTGCATTTCTAGCATGCCCAACACTTCCGCCATGCCCAGCATTTCCACCATGCCCAGCATTTCCACCATGCCCAGCATTTCCACCATGCCCTGCATTTCCACCATGCCCGACGTTTCCACCGTGCCGACATTCCCACCATACCCGTAACTTCCAGCATGCCCATAATTTCCAGAATTTCCAGCATGCCGCACATATCCATCATGCTCAGCATTTCCACAATGCCCTGCATTTCCAGCATGCCCAGCACTTCCACCATGCCCAGCATTTCCACCATGCTCAGCATTTCCACAATGCGCAGCATTTCTACCATGCCCGTCATTTCCGCCATTCCCGTCACTTCCAGCATGCCCAACATGTTTAACATATCCATCATAATCAGCATTTCCACTACGCCCAGCATTTCCACGATTCCTGGAATTTCCACCATGCCGACCAGACCCATCACGCGAGAAGAGGTCTACGCTGCGATTTGAAACACAACCAGAAACATGGCCGCCGGTGCAGACAAGATCAATATCACACTCATCCGCAACATCAAAGATGAGCTAGTCGCAGAATTCACCGACTTCCTTAACAAACACTGGGAAGCAGACCGTCCCCGAGGAGTGGAAGCATGCGGAGGTAGTCATGATTCCTAAACCAGGCAAGAAACTACAAATTGAGAATCTCAGACCGATCTAGCTCACATCGTGCCTAGGAAAACTGTACGAACGAGTGGTGACGCTGAGACTACAACAGTACATGGAGGACAACGAACTGTATCCCCACAGCAAGTTCAGGTACAGAGCAAAACTATCGACCCAAGATGTACCACTTCAAATCAAAGAAGAGGTACTCTGGAACGTCCCCAAGAGCGGAGAGAACATATTAATGGCATTGGACATCAAGGGGGCTTTTGACACTGTAACTCACGAGGCTATCGTTACGGGCATGAACGACCTGAACTGCGGGAGGAGAGTCTACGGCTACGTCAAAGCCTTCCTCTCAAATAGAACGGCAACGATTGGCCTGGGGGAGCTCAGATCAGACAAATTCCTTACTCCAAACAAAGGAACACCTCAAGGATCTGTCTACGCTCTTCAACATAACCATGATTGGCTTGGCAAAACAGTTAAAAGCAACCGACGGCATACACCATGCCATGTATGCCGACATCACAATCTGGGTCAACACAGGCTTGCTCGGAGAGAAAGAAGAGAAATTACAAAAGGCAGCCACCTGCATACAGAACTACGTCAAAGCAAGAGGGCTAGCATGCTCCACCGAGAAATCCGAGCTAATAAGAGTTTGGAGAGGAAAACAAAATCGCACAGTCCCCACTAGCGACGACTTAAAGTTAAATGTCTACCTCGAGGGGAAGTCGATACCAGAAAAAACACTCATCAGAATCTTGGGGATGGGGATACAAGCAAATCAACGCTGTACCCACACCCTTGCCCTACTCAAAGCATCCACTCTACAAGTGGCCCGCATGACCACGCGCATCTCGCACAAACATCATGGCATCGGAGAAGAGGACTCACTCAAGCTCGTTAGAAGCCTGGTAGTCAGCCGACTGACATACAGCCTCCCCTACTACAATCCCATCAAGAGTGAGGTACAACAGGCGGACGTGATCCTACGCAAAGCCAACAAAACCGCACTCCACCTTCCTCACAGCACTTCAACTGAAAAGCTCCTAGCCCTAGGACTACACAACACTTTCGATGAATTGAGAGAGGCACAAATAGTCTCCCAACTGCGCAGACTACAGCAGACCCCACCTGACACGGAGCTCCTAAAGAAACTGGGCCACGCAGATAAAATTCAAGAGATACAGAGGACAGAAACAATCCCGGACGAATATCGCAAAACACTAAAAGTAACGCCCATACCCATGAACATGGATCCCAACCTGCACAAAGCATGCAGAGAGGCAGGGGCTGAATACCTACAAAATACATTAGCACCCCAAGAAACGACGGTATACGTGGACACAACCACATACACCAGAACAACGCAGAAGCACAACAGCAATGCGGTAACAACGGTGATTGACTCGACCCTATGCGAGATCACCAGCGCATCACTACAAGACTACGATAGTCGAGGCTGAGGAAGCGGCCGTTGCTCTAGCGGCAGCGGAGGGCGATTGATCTAAATGGTCTCTAACAATCCTTACAGACTCACAAACAGTATGCCGCAACTACCTACGCGGCAGAATAGGGCACAGAGCGCTCCACATACTCCGCCCTGGGGGTCACATAACACAACGACAACCAAACGAAGAACCAATCTGGCATCTGACAGTATGGACGCCGGGACACACGGGAGTAACAGGGAACCAAGAGGCGGACAGGATAGCTATAGGGTGCACTTATTACCGAGCATCCAAAATAGTCGACCTCGAGGGGAACGAACCTGTACCCCAAGATTATTAGGCGATACTAAACTATTACAAGGGCTGCAGAAAGCGGTATCCACCACCACTCAACCCCCTTAGCAGAGAGAACTCTGTCGCGTGGAGGCAGCTACAAACGGACTCGTACCGGAACCTACACGTACTCAACAAAATGTACCCCACACAATACACAGACAACCACCCACGCTGTACCACATAACGTGGGCATGGCAGAGGATAAGCGTGGTACCCGTTATAACAAACCCGAGTGCAGAGCAATGGGAGGGAGTACTTTCCAGCGATCGCCGAATCGACCAAAAAGGTCTGATTCGGCGAGCACAACTGGCAGCAGCTTCCAGCGGAGCCCTGGACTAAGGGCAGCCGACCTTTGTACAAGTAGATGGACGAAGCCATCTGACAGCCGCAGAAGAAAAGCAAATCTGGAGCTTAATAATGTTTTTCACTCACTGGCACACTCACTCACTCACTCGGAATGCACTCGTGAGGAACCTGCACCCCCTCAGCGAGGTGGGCGTGTTGGCTGCACACACCACATGTGTCCGGTCTTGGGCCGGGGCAGGCGTCCATACGGTGACCGACAACAGCGCATTGACCGCAGGCCAGGATTGTGTGCTGGTATTTGCGGACTTGAATGAGCATGCGCTCGTAATGTATGTAGCGTGGCTTCTGCTTCCCTCAAAATGTTATTCAGGCCTTTTCTGACGTGCCAAATTTGAGTAGCTCCAGAATTTCGCCGTGGCACCACTGGAGGCTTGAGCAGAGGGATTCCGCTGTATCTGTATTTCATATGGTTAACGCGCCTTAACAGACGTTACCACTGTCTTGACTCAGGTGGCCCGTAAGTGGGACTTTTTTATTATGCAGATTTATCACGAAGTCTGCGATAACTTTGTCTTCAATTGCGGCTTTTGGAGTGTAAATTAGAGTTAAGTTCTGATCCCGTACCAGAAGAACTGTGAAGGATTGCGAGGAGTCTGGTCCGAGGTAGGCTATGAACACCCATCTGCATCCTTCTGAAATACCTCTTGCAATGATACTCGGGCATGGTGGAAATGCCCGTCATTTCCACCATGCCCGACATTTCCACCATGCCCGTCAGTTCCACCATGCCCGTCATTTCCACCATGCCCGATGTTTCCACCATGCCCGATATTTCCACCATGCCCGTCATTTCCAAAATGCTCATATTTGAAAGGGTGTGCGCTAAAAAAGACATACACAGGAAAAAGAGACTACAGGAAAGAAGCGCAACTTCCAACTTTAATGACGACAAAAGAAGCCAGGCGCACATATATATCCGCTGATAAACAGATATGAGCTGCGTGATGGAGCGTGACCCCAACAACCAAACATAAGACAGCGCAAAAAATGCATATCTAAGTGACATTAAAAGAAACCCAAGAAAGTGAACATATCAAACACCTGCCGAGGTAAGGTAAAAAAGTGGGATTCATATCGGCTGGCAACAATGCATAACAACATGGGAAAACAGAGCTGTATGAAAGATGACACTGAAAAAGAGGATAACACCATAAAAAAGGCTAACAACATGACTAAATTTTTAACAAAGAACAAGTGAAAGATGGAGATAAAAACCGTGTAAAGGGCGGTAAATAAAGGCACATTAGAACATCTAAAAGGACACTAAAACATAGAGAGGCGAACGGGTTAATAGTCTAGATGTACCCATCCAGAAAGGAAGTTCATTTCTAAACAGGTTAATAGAAGGCGTGCTAACACTTGTCCTTCCTGAGGTGAATAAAAAAGGCCTCAATTACTTCTTTTCTGTCCTGTCCTGAGCCTTAGCTAGAAACTTGGTTTCATTAAACTTGGGGTAGCAGTTCTGGAAACTGCTGCAGTGTAACGGAAGGTTACCTGCAGACCTGTTCTTCATGGTGACGTTGTGCCTGTGGGCGCGCTCATTGAAACATTTCCCGGTTTGACCCGCATACACTTTGCCGCACGTCAAGGGAATCTCGTACACAACATTTGCAGTGCATTGCGTGTACACGGTTTGATGCTTGATATTACAGGCCTTCTTAACACGCTTGCTGGTCACCATCGGACATAATTTCGCCAGTTTGCATGGAGCCGAAAAAACCAGCCTAACCCCGTGACGAGACGCAACTTTCTTTAAATTGTGTGAAAGAGCATGGAGGTAAGGTATAACCTGCACAGGTTTTCGTTCTGTTTGATGTTTAGCATGCTCCGAGTTTTTAATTTTTCGCAAAAGGTTTTCAGACATGTTGATGACCAGATTTGCAGGGTAACCTGCAGCAGAAATTCGGCCGATCTGGCACTGGAAACTTTCACCTATCTTGTGGGCGCAGGATTTTTCTAATGCAGATTTCATGCAAAGAGATACTATGCCACGCTTTACCAGCTTGGAGTGGGCACTATCATAGGGCAAAAGTGACTTTTTTGAGCGCGGCTGATAAGACCAACACACATGATCATTTGTAAAAATAAGCTGTAAGTCAAGAAACTGGATGAATATGTACCAACTAGCCCGCCAAAAGCTTTACTATTCCACCATGCCCGTCATTTCCACCATGCCCGTCATTTCCACCAGCATTTCCAGCAAGCCCAGCATTTCCACCAAGCCCGGCATGCCCGTCGTTTCCAACATGCCCGTCCTTTCCAACATGCCCGTCGTTTCCAACATGCCCGTCGTTTCCAACATGCCCGTCGTTTCCAACATGCCCGTCGTTTCCACCATGCCCGTCTTTTCCAGCATGCCCGGCATTTCCAGCATGCCCGGCATTTCCAGCATGCCTAGCATTTCCAGCATGCCTAGCATTTCCAGCATGCCTAGCGTTGCCAGCATGCGCAGCATTTCCAGCGTTTCCAGCATGCCCTTCGTTTCCAGCATGCCTACCGTTTCCACCATGCCCATCATTTGCATCATTCCCAAAATTCCATAATTCTATGCCTTTCACCATGTGCACGGAAAGTGTCATTTGTTCACGAGAAATTTTCGTTATGCGAAAGCCCCGTCGTAGCCAGAAAGCCATGGTGGCCAGAACTACCTAGGCTGGGAGGCACGTGTGGAAACCGCGTGGCAGTGATGCCATCATCATCAATGCGACTCTCCCCTTCCAAGAAGGGCATGATAAACGAAAACAGGTTTGGGTGCCCACACTTATTCCTCACGTCGTTATACAATAGCCATCGCTCGTATAACAAAGATGACCAGGCTCAGGCACTGGGCGAGATGCCACTGTAGGGCCTGACTTGAGAGAACAGAATTCCGAGAGCTGCCTCATTCTCCACAGAGCAACTTACAGAAACAAATTAGAGAACATCGATCGGCATGCATGGTATGACTCACAAGAGCACATGGCGTTGCCTCATAGCAATTGTGCCCTACAATGCCCAACACTCGTTCTTACCTTTCTGACATGCATCCCCAGCCGTCTCTATATGCTGCGCCTAACCATAACTACTGAGGTAGACACGAAAAAGAAAACGCCCACTTTCAATAGACCTCCCGCAGGGGCGCCTTGTGTAGCGAGGTGTTGGTGCTTGGCGCCACCACAGACCCATAGCCCCCATACCGAATCTGTCATCCGTACCGTGGCGATAGGCTGAGAGGTGGAGGGAAGAAACCATGAACGGTGGCGGTCGAGCAAGTGGTCAATCCTCGGCCGATGGGCTCCTCGTCTGTCTACCAGGCGGGGAGCCCCGGGACCTTCCTCTGTGTATAAGGGTGAATCAGAAGCGACAAAGTTTTAGGAACCTTTAGTCAGTACATGCCGTATGGATAAATGTGCAAAAAAATCTGATCGGCCCCCCAAAAGGGGTCGCACCGATGTGAAGAAATGAAATCCACAGAAGCCAGAAACGTTTGCGAAGTTTTTTATGGTTCACTCAAACACTGATGAACCGGTAGCCAACCTGTCTGCATTTGTCATCGCCAACACCCTAAAAAGCTGTGTAGGGAAAGACTACAAAGCAAAAACCAGCGAACCGGAGATCTCCTTTAGATGTAAACACAAAAGAACAAAGCATCAAACTGATGTCATTACAGAATCTTGGAGAAATGAGTGTGCAGGTAACACCGCACCGCACCCTAAACCACTCAAAGGGCGTCATATCTGAATATGAACTCCTACAGAGTACCAATGCAGAAGTGGAAGAACTAGCTCAACAAAGAGTAATAGCAGCCCGACGAATAACCACCCGGAGAAACAATGCTGAAATCAAGACAAAACACATTGTCCTAACTAGCAGTAGCACAACTCTGCCTGATTTTATCCACGCCGCATACCTCCATTGTAAAGTCCGCCCATACATACCGGATCCGAGAAGATATTTCAAGTGACAGCGCTTTGGACACAGCATGTTGGCTTGCCGGGGTAAACCCACTTGTGTCACATGCGCAGAAGACGCATATACAGAGGAAAGATGCGAACGCACTCCAAAATGCATCAACTGATAATGGCGCACATGGCCCGTACTCCAGGTCGTGCCCAGTCTGGAAAACAGAAAAAGAAATCGTAGCTTTGAAGACCACAGAAAACCTGTCCTACCTTGAGGCAAAAAAACGCGTATCTTTCCAACAGAAAGGGACATACTCTGAAGCAGTGACGCAGGGCCCGCCGCCGCCTTCAGTTTCTGTGAGTAAACAGGTCGATCCGGTGGACCTGGCGTCGACAACCAAGTCCCCACCACAGAAGTCGGTGGTACAGTTCACAGGGCTGAAAATTTCGTGGGAAGACCACGCGATCCTTGCCGGAGGCCCTCAGGCCCCACTTTCAGCAGCGGCATCCTCGGCGACAGACACCCAGAACAGCTCTGCTGAACTGAACCTGTCGCCCCGCCCCTCTAAGAAGGCAACTGCTGGCCCAAGAGACTCTGCCACTGAAGCAGGGCCTGGTTCAGCGGTGCCAACAAAAAAGACGAATGCGAAGGCCACCGGCCATCGCAACCAAGAAGCATCCTCCACGTCCACCGTGGAGGATATGGATGTCAGCGAAAATCCGGCGACATCTAAATCACACGCATCCGCGGCGTCTCCGCGAAAATCCGGCGCCACACAAGTGGCGATGGATTCAACTCCTGTTCCGCCACCGCTGCAGCGGCGCCGAGACTCCCTAGAGAAAAAAGGGGAACCACAAATCACTGCTCCTGAGATTAAATAACCCCAATCCCCAGCTTATGACAATGGCGCATCTAAAAGGCGTATCTAATACAATTCCTTCAAACGCATATCTAATACATTGGAACTGTAGAGGTCTACACAGAAACTACACAGACATAACCGATATGCTGAAAACAATGGCACCTACAGCTGTGTGCCTGCAGGAAACGAACCTTGGGCCACAGCACACAAACATCTTAAAAATATTTTCCGGAAAGACCGAGTGCAAGCTAGCCGACTCTTAGGAGGCGTCGGTATCATTACGTAAAGCGATGTCCCTTCAAGAGAGGTACTATTAAAGACGAACTTAGAAGCGGTCGCAGTTAACATCATTAGCCATAAAACGATAACAATATGCTCTCTGTACATACCACCACACAACACAATTGCCATGCATGATCTAGAAGAACTTCTAGAACGGTTGCCTGAGCCATATGTCATAATTGGGGATTTTAACGCACACTCCTCACTCTGGGGAAGTGAGCATACTGATTCCAGGGGTCAGCTCATCGAGGATTTTATTCTTTCGAATAACATATGTTTAATGAATACGGGAAAATTCACGTACTGCTGCCCCTGCTCTGGAAAAATGACCTGCCTCGATTAAGCATTTGCATCTCCATCGGTTTTTAATGATTTTATTTGGGATATTTTAGACGACCCTCGGGGAAGTGATCACTTTCCTACGGTTTTAAAGCTAACATCAGCTACATTCATCCTCCCTACGAAGCCATGGCGATGGAAAACTCACCTCGCCGATTGGGCACTTTTCAGAACGAAGGCCACACTGGAAAAAGGATATACCGAAAACCTTACGATAGAAGAAATAAATGAAAAATTTGTCACATGCTTAATATCTACAGCAAAAGAAGCAATCCCACAAACATCTGAAATTGCACGAAAACACAAAGTTTGGTGGTCAAATGAATGCTCATTGCCTAAAAAGCAGCAAAACAAGGCTTGGAGCAACCTTCGCAGATATCCCACAGCAGGAAACTTGCTCATCTTCAAAAAGGCTAGAGCCAAAGCACGATAAATTAGATGCAACGCAGAAAGGGCATCATGGCAACAGTACATATCCTCCATAAATAGATCAATATCATCAAAGAAAATGTGGGAGCAGGTGCGGAAATTGACATTAAATTTTACTCCGTTCACATTTCCAATGCTAACCACACCCGGTACTCAAACAACATTAGAAGAGCAGGCCAACATATTGGGTGAGCATTTTTCCACAGTTTCAAGCTGATCCAACTACACACACACATTTCAAAAGCACAAAACAATAGTAGAAAAACAAAAACTTCTCTTTGGAACATGCATACATGAAGACTACAATCAGCTTATTGCAATGCAGGAACTAAACACAGTACTAACATCCGGTAAAAAGACAGCACCAGGCCCAGACAATATACATTATGCCATGCTTGCTCACCTCTCTGAGACTGCCATAGAGGCTCTCCTAAAATTTTGCAACAAAACATGGATGAGTGGAGAAATCCCCCAAGCATGGAAAATAGTACCCTTCCTAAAACCTAGCAAACCACCAACTAGTCCCACCAGCTACAGGACAATAGCACTCACTAGCTGTAGAGCAAAATCATTCGAAAGCATTCTATACATCACATTAACCTTCATACTTCAGTCCCGACAACTTTTAGATGTACACCAGTGCGGGCTTAAAAAGACATGTTCCACAACCGATCACCTTGTCCACCTAGAAAACACCATCCGGGAAGCGTTCATCCACAACCAACACTGCATCGGGGTCTTCTTCGACCTGGAGAAGGCTTAGGATACCACGTGGAGGTTCGGTATCCTCCGTGACCTAGCGGACCTAGGCATCCGAAGCAGGATGCTGGGCTGTTTCAGCGACTTCCTAACCAACCGCACGTTCAGAGTCCGCCTAGGCGCAACCTTCTCCAACACTTTTATTCAAGAAACTGGCGTACCCCAGGGGTGCATCCTCAGCACGACCTTATTCATCATAAAAATAAACTCCATAGGAAAAGTAATCCCAAAATCCATAATGTACTCAGTTTATGTAGACGACCTCCAAATAGCATGCACGTCTTCCAGCATACCTACCTGTGAGCGGCAGATACAAATAACAATAAATAAACTGGCTACCTGGGCAGATTGAAACGGATTTAGATTTTCCCCTGAGAAAACAGTAGCGATTCTGTTGTCTTTGAGACGAGGCCTGCAGGCCGACCCCACACTATATCTAAACCAAACCCCACTACCTGTCAAACAAGAGCATAAATTCCTAGGGATAACTTTCCGTAAAAAGCTCACTTTCTTGCCACATATTGCCACGCACCTAACGCGCCGCGCGGCCTCCGCGCTGAATCGAAGACGACGACGAAGCGGCGGTGGCCTCTCGCGGCGCGCTTGTTCTGTTTTGGTGTCGTGGAAGCTGGCTCTATAATTAAAAGAAGGCTCCCAGTCTTGGGTTCTTGTCGACGCCTACCTTCGAGGCTCTTCTGGTCGTGACACTGGTGGAGGTGCGGGGACGGCCCCGACATACGCACGGCAGGCGGACATCTTGTCGCACCACTCGGCATGTGTGCGGCCCGGGTTACGGTTCGAGGCTGCACATTCGTTGCCACTTTTCTCGTTCTCCGCGAATGTTCTCGCGATGTCATCCTTGGCATCGACTTTCTTCGCGAGCACGGTGCTATCATAGACCTGCCGAACCGCTTGGTGACGTTTTCTACCGCAATGGCCACAGAAGAACCTGCGCACCAGGGTTCTCGGTCCGCCCTGCGAGTCGCCGACGATAGCGTTACGGTGCCACCACGTGCCAGCATTCTCGCTAGAGTTACCTGCGACGAGCCACATAGGGGACTCCGGGTTGTCGAGCCTAATGTCTCCCTTGTACTCACTAAGGGGGTTGCGGTGGCACGGGGCCTTGGATCCCTTCATGACGGTTGTACAGAGGTCCTTGTCACCAACTTCTGCAATGAGCATCGACATCTGTTCCGTGGCACAGCCATCGCTTACGTCGACCATGTTCAGGAAGTGGCCGAATGCTTTGCTTGTGCGGAGGACACACCTGGAGCTGACGCCGAAGCGGTCACCAACGTAGACATAAATCCAGGCCTTCCACCGACTGAAAAGAGGCAACTCCAGGACCTCTTGCGGGAGTTTGGTGCGTGTTTCACGTCGTCGTCTAAAGTGCGCCAAACGTCGATAGTTAAACACCGCATTATCACGCATGAAGGAGCCCGACCCATCCATCAGCAGCCCTATCGTGTGTCCCCTCGTGAGCGAGATGCTATTCAAACACAGGTCGAAGAGATGCTCACAGACGGCGTCATCCAACCGTCAAGCAGTCCGTGGTCGTCTCCTGTCGTCCTCGTGAAAAATAAAGACGGGACACTACGGTTCTGCTTAGACTACAGGAAGCTGAACAGTGTGACCAAGAAAGATGTGTACCCGCTCCCGCGTATCGACGATTCCCTCGACCGACTTCGTCAAGCCAAGTACTTCTCTTCGGTCGACCTCAGAAGTGGTTATTGGCAGATAGAAGTTGATGAGAGGGACCGTGAGAAAACCGCCTTCATCACACCGGACGGGCTGTATGAATTTCGTGTCCTCCCATTCGGGCTCTGCTGTGCTCCTGCCACGTTCCAAAGAATGATGGACACCGTTCTCACCGGTTTGAAGTGGCAGACCTGTCTTGTTTATCTTGATGATGTCATCATTTTTTCCGCAACGTTCACGGAACATGTGCACCGCCTCAGGACTGTCCTCGAAGCCGTTCGATCCGCCAACCTCTCCCTCAAACCAGAAAAATGCCACTTTGGGTTCACCGAATTGAAGTTCCTCGGGCACGTCATTAGTGCTGACGGAATCCGCGCTGACCCAGAGAAGCTTGCTGCCGTTGCTGCCTTTCCGGTTCCCGCCCACAAAAAAGCAGTCCGACGCTTCCTGGGCCTGTGCTCCTACTATCGCCGCTTCATTAGAAACTTCGCCCAGCTCGCCAGCCCCCTGACACTCCTCACCCGTGATGACACGTCATTTTCCTGGGGCAACGAACAGCAGACTGCCTTCGACGAGTTACGACGCCGACTCCAATCGCCGCCCATCCTGGCACATTTCGACGAAGATGCTGACACGGAGGTGCACACGGATGCGAGCAACGTCGGTCTTGGCGCTGTTCTTGTACAGCGGCGAAATGGCGTCTGCAAAGTAATTGCCTACGCCAGCCGCGCACTGTCGCGCGCTGAGTTGTACTCTACTACGGAAAAAGAATGTTTGGCGGTAGTCTGGGCCGCCGCTAAGTTCCGCCCATACCTGTATGGTAGACCGTTTCGTATCGTCACCGACCACCACTCGCTGTGCTGGTTGAAAAATTTAAAGGACCCTTGCGGCCGCCTAGCACGTTGGGCATTACGCCTGCAGGAATTCGATTTCACCGTCACCTACAAGTCAGGCAGGAAGCACACCGACGCTGACAGCTTGTCACGCGCTCCCGTCGAACCTCCTCCAGAAGGCACCACCGATGATGATAGCTTTCTTGGAGCGGTCAGCACGTCTGAGCTCGTTTCCAGACAGCGTGCCGACGCCGAGCTGGGTCTGCTCATCGAACATCTCGAAGGCGGGCGACCTGAAATACCACGATACCTAGCTCGTGGACTATCATCGTTCTGCCTGCGGAGAGGGGTGCTTTATAAAAAGAACTCTACTTCAAGTCCGACAACTTACCTGCTCGTCATACCGTCCGATCTCCGGGATGAAGTCCTCCTTGCCTGCCATGATGAACCGACTTCCGGCCACCTTGGAGTTACACGGACCTTATCCCGAATCCGGAAGAAATATTACTGGCCCAACCTAACTTCAAGTGTCAAGCATTATGTCCGGACATGCCGGCAATGCCAGCGGCGGAAAAAACCCGCGCTCAAGCCTCCTGGACTGCTTCAGTGCATCGAGCCACCACAAATACCATTCGACAAAGTCGGCATGGACCTTCTGGGGCCATTTCCTCTCTCGTCGTCCGGCCACAAGTGGATCGTAGTCGCCACAGACTACTTGACCCGCTACGCTGAAACAAAGGCCCTTGCTCGAGGTACTGCCGCCGAAGTTGCCCACTTCTTTATGCACGACATCGTGCTTAGACACGGCGCCCCATCGGCCGTCATTACTGACCGAGGCAAGGCGTTTACAGCCCGACTTCTACGCGACGTCTTAACGCTTAGCCATACTGCGCATCGCCCAACAACAGCGTATCATCCCCAAACCAATGGTCTAACGGAACGGCTCAACAAAACATTGGCGGACATGATCTCGATGTACGTCGACGTTGAACACAAAACCTGGGATGAGGTCTTGCCGTACGTCACCTTCGCATATAATACCGCGACGCAGGAAACCACCCAGTTCACCCCGTCCGTCTCGTGTATGGCAGAGAGGTCCGCATGATGCTAGACGCCATGCTGCCGTATGGCGGCGCAGAGCTCCCCCCTGAAGCAGGCCACTTCGTGGAACAAGCAGAGCAGGCCCGTCAGCTGGCCCGCTTGCACATCAAGGACCAGCAATCCGCCGATGCCCGACACTATAACCTTCGGCACAGGGACGTGCACTACGAGCCCGGCGACCACGTATGGGTGTGGACACCCGTGCGCCGCAAGGGATTGTGCGAAAAGTTATAAATAGGTACTTTGGCCCGTACAGAGTCCTGCGCCGCCTGAACAGCGTCAACTACGAAGTTGTACCCCACGGAACTGTGATCGTCGGCCCTCAGCGTCAACGGCCTGAAATTGTGCATGTAGTGCGCTTAAAGCCGTACTTTTCGCGTGACTGAGCGCTGCGTTCACGCTGTGTTTCTTACCTTTTTCCCCTTACCCCACGTGTGACCTTGACTCTCGCCGCATTTCATTTAGCGCACGTTGTATAGTTCACCTCACCCCTATTCTTTTGTTTTTCTCTCCTCCTCCTCTCACTGTACATACCCCATTCCACATCGAGACAATGTTTGCTTTCGCGGGGGGAATAATGCCACGCGCCTAACGCGCCGCGCGGCCTCCGCGCTGAATCGAAGACGACGACGAAGCG
The DNA here is from genome assembly GCF_055824585.1 of Amblyomma mixtum. Taxonomy (NCBI): domain Eukaryota; kingdom Metazoa; phylum Arthropoda; class Arachnida; order Ixodida; family Ixodidae; genus Amblyomma; species Amblyomma mixtum. The sequence continues at coordinate 201,250,441 of NC_143016.1, forward strand.
GCGGTGGCCTCTCGCGGCGCGCTTGTTCTGTTTTGGTGTCGTGGAAGCTGGCTCTATAATTAAAAGAAGGCTCCCAGTCTTGGGTTCTTGTCGACGCCTACCTTCGCGGCTCTTCTGGTCGTGACAATATAAACAGCTTACAGAAAAAAGCTTCCCAGGCCCTCAATGTGCTGAAACTACTGTTGTAAAGAGGAAGACGCTTAGCAGACGAGCAACAGAACCGACGCGCGGCGCGAGGCGAGAAGACGACGATCGGCAGCTGCAGCAGCAGAACCGACGCGCGGCAAAAGCATCAACTGTTCTGGGACCGGACCTGCCCTTGCCCGCTCTGGACCGAATTTAAAACCTGGACCATCTGGACCGAATTTAAAACCAGCTTCACTGACATCTTCGGCCATCCGGCAGTACGCAAACTTCGCGCCGAGCAGCGTCTTCGCGTTCGCGCACAGCAGAGTGGTGAATCATACACCAGCTACATAGAAGATGTCGTCAATCTCTGCAAGCGCGTCAATGCGTCCATGGCGGAGGCCGATAAAGTTAAACACGTCCTGAAAGGAATCGAAGACGACGCTTTCAATATGCTTGTGGGCAAAAACGTCACATCTGTCACCGATATATTCGACCACTGCCAAAGCTACGACGAGCTCCGCCGACAGCGCGTTTTCACTCGGCAGCCCTCTGCACAGACACACAGTAAGTAGCCTCAGCATGACGACAGAGGACAGCTCGCTACTGCTCCAGATCAAGCAGTTCGTCCGTGAGAAGGTTGCGCGGCAGATTTCGCTTCTCCCTACCGTTCTGAGTCCATCTAACCTAACTCCGACACTCCAGCACGTGATCCGGGAGCAAGTGTCCGAGGCCCTGCCGCCAGTTTCCTCCCAGTCTCCCGTCGCTGCGCCACTAACCTACGCCGAAGCAGTCAGGCGTCCCCGCCCAGACACATTCGTTTCGTACCAACATCCACCGCAGTCGACCCCATTTCGTCCTGCCCGGCCACCACCGCAACGTTTCCGTCCATGGCGGACACCGGACAACCTACCCATTTGTTATGCCTCCGGCATTCCTGGCCACGTGATGCGTCACTGCCGCCGCCAAGTTTCGTCCCCTGCTGCGGATACCGACCCTCGAGGTTACGCCTACGCCCCTCCCCAGCCTTTCCACCGCACTTCGCCTTCTGAGACCACTGGTTCCTTCGATTACAGCCCTTTTATTCGCCGCCGTTCTCCATCTCCGCGTCGCCGCTCGATTTCGCCGATGCGCCGTCGTCACTCTTCCCGTTCGGAAAACTAGTGCCCGCAGTTCCGGAGGCAAGAACTATGTGCTCGTCGCCAAGCTCAAGACCTCGACTTTCTCCGGTCAATCTGATCACCGTTTCTGTGGAGGGCACCGATGCTTTCGCGCTTGTTGACACCGGTGCTGCTGTATCTGTACTCAGTGCAAAATTGTGCCGCCAGTTACGAAAAGTGATGACTCCGCTATCTGGTTTTATGCTTCGCGCCGCTAATTCGCAAATTATCGCGGCTTTGGGGACCTGTACAGCTCAAGTTACTATTCAGGACGTTCTGTACGTTGTTGAATTCATCGTCTTCGCATCGCCGTCTCACGACGTCATCTTAGGCTGGGACTTTCTCTCGCAACATGTAGCTGTCATCGACTGCACTCGTTTCGAAGTCGCCCTTCTTCCCTTCGGCGACGCCTCGGTGAGCGCTTCCACTAACCTGTGCTCCAAGTTGACTGTGGCTGATGACGTCGTGATCCCGCCGTGCTCTGCTGTGCTCGTCTCTGTTCATTGCGACCCTGCATCCAGCGGCCCTGTCATCTTCATCCCGTCCGACTCCTTCGCTTCTCGCCACTGTCTACCCCTGCCATTCGCCGTGCTTACCGTCTCAGCCGGCTGCAGCGCCTTGCCCCTGTCGAATCCATTCCTGTGCCCCTCTACTCTTCTTCGCGGTGAATGCTTGGGACGTGTCCAGCCTTTCGCCTCCATCGCCGCCTGGGACCCTTATGAGAATGACCCCTGCCGCATGCAAGTGTCTTACTTACTTCTTCCCCACCGTCTCCTGATCCCACTCCCGAAGGCGTCTTCGAGCGCCCAATCGACGCGAATCTTTCGCCACCGCAGAAGACCCAGCTTGCGGCCCTGCTAAATACGTTTCGGTCATCGTTTGACTTCTCCCACCACTGTTTGGGCCGCACCTCAGGTGTTACCCCTCGGATCGACACTGGCGCCCATTCGCCGTTGCGCCAACGCCCATATCGCGTCTCGACCACCGAACGCCAAGTTATCGACGCCCAGGTAAACGACATGCTACAGAGGGGCGTCATACAACCATCCCACAGTACTTGGGCTTCCCCCGTCGTCCTTGTCACCAAAAAAGATGGCTCTATCCGCTTTTGCGTTGACTACCGGCGCCTGAACAAAATTACACGCAAAGACGTCTATCCGCTGCCCCGCATTGATGACGCACTTGACTGCTTGCAGGGAGCTGAATTCTTTTCTTCTTTATATCTACGTTCGGGTTATTGGCAAGTCCCGATGGCCGACGCTGACCGCTCCAAGACAGCCTTTGTGACGCCTGACCGGCTCTATGAATTCAACATCATGCCCTTCGGACTATGCAATGCCCCTTCCACTTTTGAGCGGATGATGGGCACGATACTGCTCGGCCTGAAATGGAAAACTTGCTTATGTTACTTGGACGATATCGTTGTTCTCTCCCCAGATTTCCAGACGCACCTCGTTCGCCTGGAGCAAGTTTTAGGATGCCTCGCGGCAGCCGGGCTTCAACTCCATTTAAAGAAATGTCGCTTCGCTGCTCGTCAGTTGACCATTTTGGGCCACATCGTGTCGCAACAGGGTGTCCTTCCTGACCCAGCGAAGCTTCGTGCTGTCTCTGAGTTTCCGAAGCCCTCTACGATGAAGGAACTTCGCAGTTTCATCTGCTTATGTTCTTACTTTCGTCGCTTTATCCGAAATTTCGCTTGTATCATCGCACCTCTGACTGCCCTTCTTCGTGGCAGTAGCGACCTATCATGCTGGAGTCCTGCCTGTGACGAAGCGTTCATCACGTTGCGCCGTCTACTTACCTCTCCGCCCATACTGCGCCACTTTGACCCTGCTTCTCCAACTGAAATCCACACAGATGCCAGTGGCGTTGGTATCGGTGCTGTTCTTGCTCAACGCAAACCGGGGTATGCGGAGTATGTTGTTCTATACGCAAGCCGCACCCTGACGAAGCCAGAGCAAAACTACTCAGTAACTGAAAAAGAGTGCTTGGCGATCGTTTGGGCGATCGGGAAATTTCGGCCTTACGGGTATGGCCGGCCTTTCGCGGTCATCACGGACCACCATTCCCTATGTTGGCTGTCCTCCCTAAAATATCCAAATGGTCGCCTCGCCCGATGGGCCTTACGCCTTCAAGAGTATGATATTCGTGTGATCTATCGCTCTGGCAGGAAGCATAACGACGCCGACGCTTTGTCTCGTTCACCTCTAGCCGATGAAAGTGCCTCTCCTCCCGCCATCGACTGCGCCCCCTTGTCATTGGACGATATGCCCAACGAGCAGTCTAAGGACCCTTGGATCACTTCTCTTGTACGCTATCTTTCAGACCGTTCTGTCGTGCCGGTACCGCGCGCAATCCGCCGTCAGGCTGCCCACTTCACTATTCATGATGGGATTTTGTACCGCCGAAATTATCTCTCTGATAGGCGCAAATGGCTCCTAGTGATCCCTGGACATTTACGCTCAGAAATAAGCGCAGCCTTTCATAGTGACCCGTGGTCACGGCGGTGCTTTTAAGACCTACAACCGGCTTCGCCTCCGCTATTACTGGCGTGGCATGTATAACTACGTACGAAAATTCGTCCGTTCCTGCCCCGATTGCTAGCGCCGCAAGCTCGGTCATCACTAGAGGCCGGATTTTTAGGAACTAAAAAACACGTTTTAGGCCATAAATAGGCGGCTAAAATTGCATTTTAGGCACCTAACGGAGAAAAATAGGCACTATAAACTTTATCAAAAGTGCACACAGTTCCGAACTTCAGCGCGCAATATCTGCAGTAAAATAAAACAAAAACACAGCAGGAATTATTTGGGACCTTAAGAAAGGTGCGAACATTAGAAGCCGTTTTTTGTTTGAGTCACTTGCTCGATGGTCTAGTCCACGAATGCGTTTTCGTATGCTCGCACGACTTCCAGCTGTCTAGCGTGGCCTGCTCCACCAAGATTACCGCCAAATGCCATTTGATGAAGATGGCATGTGGCTGGGGCACAAGGAACGAAAATAAAGCAGGTTATCCAGGTGGAAATTTTATTCAGTTAAACGGTTTCCAGCAGCTTTATGGAACTTTTTACAGTTGGTTTCAATTGGAGCCAATTGGAATTTTTTGGACGAACCTATAATTTACTCCGTATACTTTCCGGAATGTAGTGCCATCTGGTCAACTACCACTTTAAAAGCCAAAGTAATCAAAAAGCTTCCACGATAAAATGGCAGAAAATAGGAAAAAGGTTGCTTCGATATTTTCGGCTGACGTGGTTGGTATTGTGTACACAGACGGCGTAGGTGCAGTGTTCACCACTGCCAACTGACGAGGTCATCTAATGTTGCCACTTGTGTGTTCTACTCAAAACCGAAATGGATTCCAAAGCAAGCAGAATCTGAAAGCAAAACGACAGCGTATTTCAGGCCCCTTTTCTGCAAAATAGGACATTTTTAGGCACCGACGTCGGAAATAGGCATTTATAGCCACTGACACCCAAAATAGGCATTTATAGGCACTATAAAAAGAGTATTAAACATTGTCAACACCTAATTCGTGCTCATATGTAAAAATGGTGCGCCTACGAAGCGTTGAAAATATAGGCATTTGCCTAATATCCGATCTCTAGTCATCACCATTCGACCGGCCCTATGCATCCTTTGCCTTGCCCATCCAGGCCATTTGACCGAGTTGGCATTGACCTGTATAGACCACTTCCCTACACTGCTGCAGGAAACCGCTGGGTCATCGTCGCTCTAGACCACCTGACACGGTACGCTGAAACAGCCGCCCTCCCAGCTGCTACAGCGCAGGATGTCGCAGCCTTCCTCTTGCACCATTTCATACTTCGGCACGGAGCCCCGCGTGAACTGTTGAGCGACCGTGGGCGGGTGTTTCTGTCAGACGTAATTTCATCTCTTCTGCAGCAATGCAGCATTACTAGCCGCACCACTACTGCCTATCATCCCCAGACGAACGGCTTGACAGAACGTTTCAATCGAACATTAGGTGACATGTTGACAATGTACATGGCAGCAGAGCATTCTAACTGGGACGTCGTCCTCCCCTTCGTCACATATGCCTACAACACCGCTACGCAGAGCACTACTGGTTTCTTACCATTCTTCCTTCTATACGGCCGTGATCAATCCTCTCCGCTCGACACTATTCTTCCGTACCATCCTGATTCGTCGGAATCCGCAACCGTATCTGAAGCCTCCAGACACGCTGAAGAGTGCCGCCAGCTCGCCGGTCATTCATGTCTGACGACCAAGGGCGCCAGAAATACCGCTTCGACCACTCCCATGGCACAGACACTTTTCATTTGAAGAAAATAGCGCCAGAGCATGCAAGCCACGAAAAGACAAGGACGAGACACAAAGCGCTAACTCACAAACACCTCATGCATGCAAACATCGCAAGATCTTGCCCGGGATTTGCCCATCTGAATAGTGCTTTTGAACTAGAAAACAACATTTGAAGAAAATAGCGCCAGAGCATGCAAACCACGAAAAGACAAGGACGAGACACAAAGCGCTAACTCACAACTAATTTTATTGAGACCAGGCAGCGCCTTTATATGGCAAAGTTTCACTGAAAAAGAGGGAGGAGGGCAGGAAAGGTAAAGATATCAAAGCGACCATCACAGCGAGCACACATGAGCAAGCGGTAACCAAAACAAAAACAAAAAAGTTAACAAAGATTATTTAAGGGCGGCATCTAAGAATTCGAACTCGGATGAAAAAAGTGAAACAGATGGGGTGCTGACGCACCTGTTGCCAAGTTTTCTTATGTGAAAAGCCTCCAGACATTCACGTGCCTTCTTATCTGCGCTTTTGCCAAGAATCTTAGTCTGACTGAATCGTGCCTCGCATCCGTCGCAACCCATAATATGCCCTACCAAATGTGCATATTTATCCTTTAAATCTGATAAATTTCGGGCATGTTCCCCCAAGCGCTCGTTGATGCAACGCCCAGTCTGGCCGACATAGGTCTTCCCACACGTTAAGGGGATAGCACATGATGAATGTGTTCCTGCGGAACACATGATGAATGGAGAGTCGTGCCTTATCTGGCAACCCCGCTTTCTTGAGCTGCAAATACGGGGGCACAGCTTTTTCAGCTTGTTGGGGGCGGAAAAAACGACACTCACCCCATGCCTGTTGGCCACGTTCTTCAAATTGTGAGCAGTTTTGTGCAAGTAAGGCACCACCAACGGCTTCTGTGACCTGCAACGATCCTCTCCGGAGTTTCTTCGTGTTCCTTGCTTCAGTTTCTTTAGAAGGGTCTCGCAGACAGCAGTCAACTCTGAGCAGGGGAACCCTGCCGCCGAAAGCCGGCTCACCTGATTCTGGAAGCTATCCTGCAACCGATGCGGGCACGACTTTTTCAAAGAAGACTCCAAGCAATGCGACGCTATTGCTCTTTTCACCGTCTTTGAGTGCATAGAATCATAAGGCAAAAGATCTTTCTTCGCGCGCGGGTAATAGCCCCAGCAAACATGTCTCTCAAGAAAGGTCAGTTTTAGATCTAAAAATTGTAAGACGTTAGTGTCAGGATGTTCATGGGTGAACGTGAGCCCAAGCCCAAGTCCGGCTTTCGGCGGCTGGGTTCCCGTGCTCAGTGTTGACTGCTGTCTGCGAGACCCTTCTAAAGAAACTTAAGCAAGGAACACGAAGAAAATCCGGAGAGGATCGTTGCAGGTCACAGAAGCCGTTGGTGGTGCCTTACTTGCACAAAACTGCTCACAATTTGAAGAAAGTGGCCAACAGGCATGGGGTGAGTGTCGTTTTTTCCGCCCCCAACAAGCTGAAAAAGCTGTGCCCCGTATTTGCAACTCAAGAAAGCGGGGTTGCCAGACAAGGCACGACTCTCCATTCATCATGTGTTCCGCAGGAGTGGTCTATGCTATCCCCTTAACGTGTGGGAAGGCCTATGTCGGCCAGACTGGGCGTTGCTTCAACGAGCGCTTGGGGGAACATGCCCGAAATTTATCAGATTTAAAGGATAAATAATGCCGCGTCTACAACAATAGCCGCTCGGCGGCTGTTCGGCACGCAGCTCGTGCGTCACGCGGTTCGCTGCTGAAGAAGACGAAGCTCGACGTTCCATCCTGGCCGTCTCGGTGCGCGCTGGCATCATCTCGGTGTTAGCGTTCCTCTGCCGTCTGGACGCGGCGCTACCTGTACCAACTGCTACGTGACACTGGTGGAGGTTGCGGGCTCGACGTCCCATGTCCAACACCTCTTCAGACAGCCGCTCATCGAGTCCTGACCAGCTACCCCTTGTCTGCACGCCCGTTCACCGCAGCAGCCGCCGCCTCCTGGGACTGGTCCCAGAGTTTGGTCTCCTCCCACAAGAGGCACGCACTCATCGACCTGGTGAGCATACCACCATGGCTCAGGCTAGCGCTTCACACTTGACGCTCCAGCAACCCCGCGTGCCAGCCAGCTTCCATGGCGTCACTTTCGAAGACGTTGAAGACTGGCTTGACCAGTTTGAGCGGGTTGCCGATTTCAACCAATGGAGCCCTGCGCAGAAGCTGCGGAACGTGTATTTCGCCCTCGAAGATGGAGCCAAGATTTGGTTCGAGAACAGGGAGGCCGATCTCCAAAGCTGGGATACCTTCCGCCAGCAGGTCCGGGACACCTTTGCTAGCACGGACCGCCGGGATCGTGCGCGGCGCCTCCTGGACGCTCGCGTCCAAAAGCCTAATGAGACAGTTGCCATGTTCGCCGAGGACGTGACCCGTCTTTGTCGGCGCGCTGACCCAGATATGGCGGAATCCGCGAAGCTCCGCCACCTGATGCAAGGTGTGAAGGACCAACTCTTCGCTGGTTTGGTCCGGAATCCCCCGCAGACGGTAGCCGACTTCATCAAAGAGGCGACCGCCATTGAGCGGGCCTTGCATCAACGCTACCGCCGAAATGACTCCTTGTGCGGTGAGCCAAGCGCCAGTGCGGCTTCTTTGAGCGTGTCCAGCGACAATGCGTCGCTGCGTGAGCTCATACGCGCCGTGGTCCGTGAAGAGCTGCAGAAACTGACCCTTGCCTCGTCTGACCCGACGGCTGCGGCTCTTACCGAGGTTGTGCGCGACGAGATTCGTCAAGCATTTTCACCGCCTCCTCCAGTCATGCCGGAGCCACGCCCCATGAGCTACGCCGCGGCTCTCCGTTCCGAGTTGCCACCTGTGCAACGCTTGCCGTACCACCCGCCGCCGCCAACCGCTCCGCCACCGTCATTCTACCAGCGGCCTCAGCGAGGACCTGCCATGCGCCCACCGGCCCGGAAGGCGGCTGTTTGGCGCACTTCTGATCAGCAGCCGCTCTGTTACCATTGCGGGGAAGCCGGCCACCTGTATCGCCGTTGCCCATACCGTGAAATCGGCCTCCGGGGTTTCCCACGTGACGCTCCTTGTCCCCGTTTCGGTGAGCGACCCCACGAAATAGAGGAGTACCTTGCTGCCCATGACACCACCTCTAACCGCCGACCCCGATCTCCGTCTCCCGCACGCGTCACGTCGCCCAGCCGCCAGCCTTTCTCAGATGGACTGCGGGGCAGGTCTCCAAGCCCGCGCCGGGGAAACTGAAAGCGGCGACCTCAGGGGGGAAGGTTGCTGACAGCGGATATAACGAAGACCCCCGAACGCCGCCGGAGCGCGATGCCGAGATCCCGATGCCGCTGCAGCACGATTCTGTGAACCCGAGTTTCCCTGACACCGATGCAGTTAGCGCCGACCTCCGCATTCACGTTGACGGGCACCCAGTGACTGCTTTAGTCGATACAGGCGCGGACTTTTCGATCATAAGCAAGCACCTCGCGGATCGCCTCAGCAAGGTAAAGACAGCCTGGGATGGACCTCAAATTCGTACTGCTGGCGGTCACCTCATGACGCCTGTCGGAAGATGCACTGCTCGAGTCACCATTGCCAATTCTGCTTTTGTTGGCACTTTTGTTGTTCTGCCGCACTGCTGCAAAGACCTGATTCTCGGAATGGACTTCTTGCGTGAGCATGGTGCTATCATAAACCTTCCTGATCGTCTGGTAACATTTTCGACCCCTGGAACGATTCCAGCCGACACCGAACCACGCAGAGTGGCCCTGCGCATAATCGACGCCGATGTGACCGTCCCTCCGCGATCCTGTGCCCTCGTTACCGTCATTTGTGACGACCTGTGCAGTGCTGACGGCGTAGCAGAACAGAACACTGCGCTTGTGCTCTCCCATGGGGTCTGCATCGCCAGAGGTATCGTCACGCTACGGAACGGCCTAGCAGATGTCCTTCTAACGAATTTCGGGACCGAACGGCAACACATCGCCAAGGGCACTGCGGTCGCATACTTCGAGGGCATCGCCGAAATTAACGACTGCCTTGCCCTCCAGAGCGAAACGTCCAATTCTTGCACACCTCAGCTGATCCTCGACGTGAACCCAGGCTTAACCCCAGCCGATAGGGAGAGCCTAGTCGGCCTACTGCATCAGTTCCAAGACTGTTTCTCGTCTACGTCGGCAGTCAAACAGACGCCTCTCGCTAAGCACCGCATCATTACGGACTGCAGTACCCGACCAATTCGGCAAAACCCATACCGTGTCTCACTGCGGGAGCGTGAAGCCATAGCTGAACAAGTCAAAGAGATGCTGCAGGATGGTGTTATTCAGCCGTCGAGGAGCCCGTGGGCTTCGCCTGTGGTTTTGGTTAAGAAGAAGGATGGTAGTCTGCGATTTTGCGTTGACTACCGGAAGCTTAACCAGGTTACCAAGAAAGACGTCTACCCGTTACCACGCATTGACGACTCTCTTGACCGGTTGCGGCACGCGCGCTACTTTTCTTCGCTGGACTTAAAAAGTGGTTACTGGCAGATCGAAGTTGACGAGCGGGATCGCGAGAAGACAGCGTTCGTGACGCCGGATGGCCTTTATGAGTTCAAGGTCCTTCCTTTCGGTTTGTGTTCAGCTCCAGCAACATTTCAGAGAATGATGGACGCTGTTTTGTCGGGCCTGAAATGGCAGACGTGCTTGGTATACCTGGACGACGTTGTTGTATTTTCGCCAACGTTCGAAGAACACCTCCAGCGCCTCTTGACCGTGCTACAGGCTATACGATCTGCCGGCCTGACGTTGAAGCCCGAGAAATGCCACTTTGGTTATGAGGAGCTCCTTTTCCTGGGCCATGTCGTCAGCCATCGTGGAGTCCGGCCGGATCCTGCTAAAACAGCTGCCGTCGCCAACTTTCCCACTCCTTCGGACAAGAAAACGGTCCGGCGTTTTTTGGGCCTTTGCGCGTATTACCGGCGGTTCATTGCCAACTTTTCCCGACTTGCTGCACCGTTGACGCATCTTACAAGAGAGGACGTCCCATTCACGTGGACAGAACAGCAGCAGCAGTCATTTGATGAATTACGGCGACGCTTGCAAACCACGCCTGTCCTTGGTCATTTCGATTCTCGTGCGGAGACTCTCGTCCACACAGATGCCAGCAACGTGGGTATCGGGGCTGTACTCGTCCAGTGGCAGGACGGCGCTGAGCGCGTAATAGCATACGCCAGCCGCACTCTGTCTCGTGCCGAATCTAATTATTCCACGACCGAAAAAGAATGCCTTGCCGTGGTATGGGCTGTGACAAAATTTCGACCTTACCTGTACGGCCGGCATTTTCAAGTTGTAACCGACCACCACTCTCTTTGCTGGTTGACGAACTTACGGGATCCCTCTGGCCGCCTTGCGCGTTGGAGCTTACGCCTTCAGGAGTTTGACATGTCCATCGTTTATAAATCAGGGCGCCAGCACAACGATGCCGACTGCTTGTCCAGATATCCAGTCGAGGCTGCGCGCGACGACGACGAACCAGACTTTCCTCTCATCGCAGCCGTAGACGCAGCGACTATTTCCAGTCAGCAACGTGAGGACCCGGCGCTGAAACCTCTCATCGACTTCCTGGAAGCCCGTACCGAGGAGGTTCCCCAGCCCTTCGCAAGAACCCAGTCCTCCTTTTGTCTGCGCAACAACGTGCTGTACAAAGCCAACTTTTCTCCAACCGGAAGCGACTACCTCCTCGTCGTTCCAGCGAATCTCCGTGAAGAAATCTTGCAGGCGTGTCACGACGAGCCCACCGCAGGTCACCTCGGCTACGCCCGCACTCTGGCTCGGATCAAAAAGAGCTATTACTGGCCTAAGCTTGCGGAGACTGTACGACACTATGTGCGCACGTGCCGTAATTGTCAACGACGAAAAACACCCCCTGTCAAGCCAGCTGGACTTTTACATCCCGTTCAAGTGCCCAGACTCCCGTTTGAGCAAGTTGGCATGGACCTTCTCGGCCCTTTTCCAACTTCATCTTCGGGAAACCGGTGGATTATCGTCGCTACTGACTACCTTACGCGCTACGCTGAAACCAAGGCCCTCCAGCGCGGCACAGCAGCCGAGGCTGCGAAATTTTTCGTGGAAAGCATCGTCCTCCGGCATGGCGCTCCAGCACTAATTATCACGGATAGAGGCACCGCTTTCACTGCCAAACTCTTGGAATCCCTCATGCGGCTGAGTGGCACTACTCACAGGAAAACAACCGCCTACCATCCCCAGACGAATGGCCTGACCGAGCGCCTCAACAAAACTCTCGTCGACATGCTGTCCATGTATGTTGACGTTGAGCATCGATCTTGGGACAATATCCTGCCATATATTACTTTCGCGTATAACACGGCTCAACAGGAAACCACGCGGAGGACGCCCTTCTGTCTGTTGTACGGCCGCGAAGTGTCGACAATGTTGGAAGCAATGCTGCCCCATGATGGCCGCGACCCCGACGTTGGCGCCGAGGAGTTCACGCTTCGCGCAGAAGAAGCTCGACAACTTGCAAGAGTGCGCATCCTGAACCAACAAGACCGTGACGCCCGACGTTACAACCGCCGCCACAGACTGATGACGTTCGCCCCGGACGACAAAGTGTGGGTATGGACCCCCATTCGACGCCGTGGCCTTTCCGAAAAACTGCTCAAGCAGTATTTCGGCCCCTACCGAGTTCTCCGTCAGCTAAGCGACGTAACCTATGAAGTCCTCCCTGATGGGGCTTCCCGGACTACTCGCCGTCAGCAGAGACCAGAGATTGTTCATGTAGTGCGGATGAAGCCCTATTTTTCGCGAGACATTCAGTGACTAAGTGCTGTGCGTTACTCTGTTGTTTTTTTTTTTGCTTCTTTCTCCCTATTTTCTTGTTAAAGCATCGGGCCGATGCTCTTTCCGAGAGGGAGGGTAATGCCGCGTCTACAACAATAGCCGCTCGGCGGCTGTTCGGCACGCAGCTCGTGCGCCACGCGGTTCGCTGCTGAAGAAGACGAAGCTCGACGTTCCATCCTGGCCGTCTCGGTGCGCGCTGGCATCATCTCGGTGTTAGCGTTCCTCTGCCGTCTGGACGCGGCGCTACCTGTACCAACTGCTACGTGACAATATGCACATTTGGTAGCGCATCTTATGGGTTGCGACGGATGCGAGGCACGATTCAGTCAGACTAAGATTCTTGGCAAAAGCGCAGATAAGAAGGCACGTGAATGTCTGGAGGCTTTTCACATAAGAAAACTTGGCAACAGGTGTGTCAGCACCCCATCTGTTTCACTTTTTTCATCCGAGTTCGAATTCTTAGATGCCGCTTTGATATCTTTACCTTTCCTGCCCTCCTCCCTCTTTTTCAGTGAAACTTCGCCATATAAAGGCGCTGCCTGGTCTCAATAAAATTAGTTGTGAGTTAGCGCTTTGTGTCTCGTCATTGTCTTTTCGTGGTTTGCATGCTCTGGCGCCATTTTCTTCAAATGGTGTTTTCTAGTTCGAAAGGACTATTCAGATGGGCAAATCCCGGGCAAGATCTTGCGACGTTTGCATGCTTGAGGTGTTTGTGAGTTAGCGCTTTGTGTCTCGTCCTTGTCTTTTCGTGGTTTGCATGCTCTCGCGCTATTTTCTTCAAATCAAGTATGCACCAACTCTCCGAAGAAGAAGTGTTACGACACTTTTCAGCCGCAATCCCTTGTTTGGCTCCGTGTGCCTTCTGCTGCACCAGGTCTCTCTACCAAGTTGCTGCCAAACTACCACGGACCCTACCGTGTCCTTGAGCGCACTTCTACCGTCACTTACATCGTTGAGCCCGTGACGCCATCACCCTATCTCCGACGACGTGGGCGCGAGACCGTTCACGTTTCGCGTTTGAAGCCGTATTACGACCCCTGCGTCCTGTTGACTCCATAAATCGCCATGATGGCTCTTTTTCCCCCGGGGGCAAATGTAAAGAGGAAGACGCTTAGCAGACGGAGCAACAGAACCGATGCGCGGCGCGAGGCGAGAAGAAGACGATCGGCAGCTGCAGCTACAGGTGAATACCAACCTTTTCCACCCGATTCTTGGCCGATCCCCCAGAGTGGGTATGTGCCATTCTGTCGTAGACTACAACAAGAACAACAACAGCAGAACCGACGCGCGGCAAAAGCATCAACTGTTCTGGGACCGGACCTGCCCTTGCCCGCTCTAACCGGTCTTAACAACCAGTCATCTCTTGCCAATAAAGGCCGCTACACTGTCAAGAAAACCCTGGGGGTATGATAGGGCATGCCTGTTACATATATATCGTTATCTGGTTCGCTCTAAGATAGACTATGGGTCCATAGTATATGGCTCAGCAAGACCGTCCTACATAAAACGACTGGATCCTATCCACAATCTTGGTTTAAGGTTGTCTTCCGGTGCTTACAGAACTTTCCCATTAGCAAGTCTGTATGTGGAAACGAATGAACCTTCCTTAGAATATTTAAGAACTACACTAACTTGTACATACATCCTCAAAATCCTTTCTCAGCCCAAACATCTCTGTTACCCAATTGTCACGAAATGCCCATCTCGAATACTCTTCAACAACAAGCCTCACGCAATTAAGCCGTGGCTCTTGCGCTTCGAAGAAAAATGCCAAACTCTGAACATACTAAACGAAATTAAAAGTATTGCCCCAAGATACGAAGCGCTACCACCGTGATACACTCTCCCCACAGTGTGTGGTGTCACACTAACACGCCTCGGGAAAACCTGTACACCACATGGTCATATAATACAAGAATATCTAGCACTACAAGAAAAATACAGAAATTATACTGCATTTTATACTGATGGGTCAAAAATTCATGCTCATGTAGGAAGCGCAGTAATACAAGGAAAAAATAAAAATGCAGTACGACTGCCCTCATGTGCTACAGTTTTCACTGCTCGGTGTTATGCCATTTGTGTTGCGGTACAGAAAATAACAAATGAAAACATCAAAAACAGCATAATTTATACAGATTCACTGAGCGTCCTTACAGCATTAAACTCCAAAAATGCCACGGAGCCACTGATAGGAAGCATCATACACAATATTGTAAAGGTCACAACACAAAAACATGTTGTAAAATCTTGCTGTGTTCCCAGTCACGTTGGGATTAGGGACAATGAGAGAGCCGACATGTGTGCTGCACAAACCAGAACCATGGAAATAAAATATGTGAATTTGCCTCTTAGGGATCACATGAAGTTAGTACATAGCAAACTAAGAGCCAAGTGGCAAGCTCCTTGGGAAAATGAAGGAAGCAACAAGCTGCATACCATAAAGCCCATTTTAAAAGAATGGAAATCATGCCGCCATAAGAGCGTTTTATCGAAGTAATTTTATGTCGTTTACGCATAGGTCACACAGACATCACCCATAACTTCTTATTAACAAAAAAAGACAAACCTGTGTGTGAAATGTGTGGTAAGGAGCTCACAGTAAATCACATTTTAATTTCTTGTTCGCATCTCGAAGTAGAGCACTGCACGGGCCTCAATCTGAGGCCCGAGCCCAGCCCGGGCCCGAGTCCTGAAGCCCGAGCCCGGCCCAGGCCCGCGGCTTCAGGCCCGGGCCCGGCCCGAGCCCGCTAGATTATCGCTCTGGCGAGCCCGGCCCGGCCCGTGAATCCCGGAGTGAAGCACAGCCCGGGCCCGGCCCGGCCTCTTTCACAGTAACGCATGAGGTATACTGCTCACTCTGGCCGAAACTGGCCGACAAAGGTTCTGAAAGCACAGTTTGGTTTGCAAAAAAAGTGATTGAAGGCTTCCAGAAAGATGTGAAGGAAGTGATTAAGAGTAGTGCTCGCCAGGCCCGTCTTTTGGACAGTGATGTCGTGTAGGTGCGCAAAGATAAACTCGGAAGTTCCGAGAGCCAAATAAAAAGGGCTGCATACGCGCGTAATAGACTACTTTGCATCCCCTCATGATTTTAATCAGTTATATTTTGCCGCCCGCAAAGTATAAACATTAAAGCTGCCCAGCAAGCAGTGGGATGATATTTTTTGGGTGAACGCGATCTCACAGGTAGAACTCATAGCCCAACTGGTCACCTTTCAGCAGAAGCGCAAAGCTAAAAGGCTTGATTATTTGACGGTGTGTTTTTGAAGACTATAAGCGTCCTAAACTAAAATGTTCTTCCCGAATGCATTTATAATAGTGAATAGGTATGTTTTGGGATGACGAACTATGAATGACCAATTAAGGCCGGTTGAATTTTACTCTTACTGCACCGCGGCGTGGAAATAAGGAAATAAATAAGTCAATCAATAAAGCTTAGTTGTTTTCTCAGAACCTACGATAACTCAGAGCTCATCCGTGTCGCTGCTTCAATGCCGCAGTTGTGTACTTCACTCTGCAATAGTGAATGAAAAGTCGGACACCAGCCGTTTCTGTACGGACCGATGCCCGGCGCGGGCCCGCAGCTCTAAGCCCGAGCGCGGCCCGGGCCCGCAACTTCAGGCCCGGGCCCGGCCAATGCCCGGCAAAACAAATCATGTCCCGGCCCGGCCCGGCCCGCGGGCCGGGCAGGGCCCGGGCTTTCGGGCTGGCCCGAGCCCGTGCAGTGCACTATCTCGAAGAACTTCGAAAGGAAAAGGGAAAACTTTATTTACACTAATGGTTTTTCCTGCGGTTTGGGGGCATATTCAGAGACGTCTTGGTTCTACCCCCAGGAGCCTTCTCTGTCGAAGTCGTCCGCCTCTAATCAGTGGTCGGTTGCCCTCAGTCCAGGGCTCCGCTGGCCACTGCCGCCCGTTGAGCTCGCTGCACCAGACCTTGTTGGTCTTCGCAGCGGTCGCTGGACAGCAGAGTCTCCCACTGCTCCGCACTCGGGTTTTGTATTTTGGGGACCACGTGTAGTTTTGGCAGGCCCATGTGATGTGGTATACAGTAGGTTTTTCGTCGCACCAGGGACATTTGTCCGTGTATATCGCAGGGTGCATTTTGTTTAGTATATGTAGGTTTGGGAAAGAGCCTGTTTGTAATTGTCTCCAAGTGACAGCTTCCTCTCTGCTGAGAGATTTGTGCGGTGGGGGATATCGCATTCTTCTGCCTCTATAGATTTGTAGTATGGCCGAATATTCCCTGGGTGCTGGCGCGAGTTCGGCGGTCTCGTCGGATGCTCGGAAAGTAATGTATCCTCGAGCTATCCTGTCGGCCTCTTCGTTCCCTGCCACCCCCGCGTGCCCCGGTACCCACACAATTCAGTGTGGGATCTTGTCGTTTTGTTCTTCCTGGTTTTTAATTCTGTCGCTCGCTGCGAGGAGTATACGGAGCGCGTGACGACCTATCCTGCCATTCATGTAATTTCGGCAGGCTGTTTGAGAGTCCGTGAGTATTGTTAGTGACCGCCCGGTTCTATAGCCCTCCGCCACCGCTAGAGCAACGGCTACTTCCTCGGACTCTGCAGCTGTGCAGCCGCGGAGAGACGCGCTGGTCATTTCGCGTAAAGACGAATCGACCACCGCCACTACAGCGATTTTGGTATCTCCTCCTCTCCAAGACGCGTCTGTATACACGGTCGTGGCTTGAGGAGCGTATGTTTTCTCAATGAATTCGGCCCTCACTTCTCTTCTGCCTCGATGGAGGTTGGGATCCATATTTTTTGGTATTGGAGCTACCTTGAGGGTCTTGCGAAGCTCGTCGGGGATCGTTGCCGTCCTCGACATTTCTCGCATCTGCTCGCGATATCCGAGCCTCTGCAGGAGCGCTCTTCCAGTCGTTGTTTGCAACAGCCTGAGTTTTTGCGACTCAAGCTGCGCCTCTCGTAGCTCCTCAAAGGTGTTATGTAATCCCAGGGCCATGAGTTTTTCTGTAGACGTGTAGCGTGGTAGTCGGAGCGCTGTCTTATACGCTTTGCGTAGCAGGGCATCCGCTTGTTCGAAAAAAAATTTTTACGGTATTTTACAATGAACACATTTCATTTCATCCCGCATTGCTTTTAGGCGAGCAAACACTTGTCGAGTTTTCACTTGTTTGTAAGTTTCTAAAGAAAGCCAATGTTTTAAATCTATTATAATGTAACCTCTATACACTTAACATAACATTATCTAACCTTGTGTTTGCCGCATGCTAGCCATAGTTGGTTATGCGCCGTAAAACCCCATATAACTAGCTAACTTTCAATACACCTCTCTTGACATACATCATCGGCGCACGTGCCTCCGGTGTGGCGGGCAAATCATGTGGCTTCCGACCGGGAGGGGCAGCAGGTGCTACTCATACCCTCTTCATACCAAGGTTTCTCTAAGCGGGAGAAGAAAGGTGGCGGGAAAATGGTCGACTGACACAAAACCAGTTTAGAAGCAAAAGTGGGTGACCTTTCCCACAAGGATTTGTTCCTTTGACGTCATACTCTTTGACCAGGAGAGTTCCCTTTTTTATGTTTCCAGTTTTCATTATTTTAGGATTCGGTACATAGTATTTGTATTGGTTTGGGCAGGACTGTTTAGTTGTTCCTTTTTTTTCCATTTCGACATCTTTTGATCTGGTCTTCGCGATAAATTTTTGTTACGAAAGCAACACTACTGGAGCCCAGCTCGGCGCGTCGCGTATGCTCGTGGCGGTGCGGCTACCAAACTACCCCGACTTGCCGTTGCCTAGCAGCTGCTTCGGCTGCGCTCCAACAGATGGCGCTGCGCTGCTGCCGCCTGTAAATCCCCTGGAAATTTTTAAAGTAACGACAACCTTTGCAGAACACCGCCTCTCCCTCTCCTGCGTCCGTCGCCTCTTCCGATTGGCCGACGGTTTCGCGCGCAAAAGTCCTTTAAACCCGCGCTTTTCGCAGCCGCAGACGCCATATTGTCCGCTCCAACCACGCACTGAAGTTCGGCAGGCGTCGTTGCGGACAATGCGCTTTTGCTTGCTGTGAAGAACAGCGGCTTTTGTTTTGCTCGGAACGTGTGTCAGTCACCTAACTTCAAGCCGACTATCTGTGCGGCATGACGGGCTGCTGCGCCTTCGGGTGCAAGAACCGTTACGACAGTGGAAAGCAGTTCTTCGCGATCCCATCATCGAAAACCGACGCGGGCCGGAGGAAGGTTTGGTTACACAGAATTTGCCGGGCGAATTTTAACGCAACGCCATCGATCAGACTGCGAGGTCAGTGACGTGCTTTCAATAGCTGCGGAGTTTTCCTTTTATTTTTTTCAAGCTACGCTCTGCAGTGGTTTGTTCGCAATCGAGCGTATATGGCCGCAGTAAGCTCGACATAAGGGCGCTTGCGTTGAGCGCATCGTGATTGCACGCACGCAAACGTGTAACTGACGCGAGGTACACGTCTAACTGTAGAGTGACGTTCCTTAAATTTGAGTGCATACCGCAGTTAGACATACATGCGTACTATAAGCGCAGATCAAACTGCGCTCTGACATGGTGAAGCGCACGCGTTACATATCTGCAGTCGCGCGCGTGCGTGCGTTATATTATATATAGATATATTACAGAAAAAGACAAAAAGAGAATTATCGCGACGATATCCATCGTCAAGGCACCGTAGGCGCCGTTGGTGGAAACACCAGCTAGCGCGCGCTGGCTTGCGTTTACTCTCGAAATATGACCAGTAGCTGTGGGTATGCGTGATGGTGCCCATCGTAAGTGGGTCGCGCGTTTCCTGTCACATACTTTGTAACATAACTTCCGCGTTCTCGCTTCCCTTTGACGCCTAACTAGTTAGGAGGAGGCTACGAATGCGAGCAAATGTGTGATAGCCGCTTTTATTAATGCTAAAACGTTTTGGTCTTTGATAACGTTGCCCACAGTGAGGCCTCCATTATCTCCATTTTTAAAAGTTTTGTAGCCGCGTTTTTTTTTTTAATAAGATCCGTAACAAAAGGCTTTGGCTTTACCGATGTGCATTTAGTACTCGGGCTGTTTCCGAGCCTTAGCCGGGCATGTCTACCTCGCGGGCCGGGCCGGGTTCGGGCCTTATCGAAAACATCGGGCCGGGTTGGGGCGGGTAACGAAAGAGGTTGACGGGCTCGGGACGCGTGAATAATTAAGGTCCGTGCAGTGCTCTAATAGCGACTATACGAATATGGAAGATTATTGGACAGATGTGTTAAAAGCGAGGTAGGTTTTGCTTCTCACTAAATGACTGATGCCGTAGAAACATTAACGTAGAACTTTATTATCCCTTTGCTGGCAGGCGAAGGATATTTGCGAGGTAGGTTTTCTCCTTAAGGCGCGTTCACACTAGGCCGACGATCGGCCGATTTCGGTCGGCCGATGATCGTTGGCGACGATTTTCGTCCCGTCGGCGTGTTTGTCACACTGCGCAGACGCAGACCGACCACCGATCATCGCCCGACGAGCGTATCGGCGTCGCGTCGGTGAGTCGGCAGCCATCGGCCGATCCGCGAGTCACACAAGGGCGACGATAACGCCGACTGCACGCCAACGGAAGCCTGTCCCGGCGGCGTATTTTGCGTCCCGGCGATCTCCAAAACAGCCGAGCGGCGGGCGGCTGTCGCATCTGTGCACAATGGACGAAGTTCAAGCAGCGGCCACTGCTGCAGCAGCCGTGCTGCTTTTAGAAGCGACCGAGCCGCCAAAGAAAAAACAAAGGAGATGCTGGGTGCAGCCGTGGCTTTTACAACGCAAGCAGCAAGGAGCATACGAGAATCTGATGCGCGAGCTGGCACTGGAGGACAGCGAGGGATATCGAAGATGGATTCGGATGAACACTAGTGCGTTCGAGAATATCCTCGCGAAAATAAGACCTCACATACAAAAAGAGGACACCTCTTTTCGAGAGGCCATTCAGGCAGGGGAGCGGCTTGCTATCACCCTGCGGTACCTTGCAACAGGTGAGTGTGCACGTATGACTTTCGCCTTGTCGCCGGCATTGAGCAGCTTTTATCTGCAATGTTTGTCTACAACATAACAAAAATCATTCATTATCTCGGACCCCGCCTATTACAGGCTTGGTGGCATGTTTTGGAACAGAATAGTAGAAACTTAACTGAAGTAATCATATCATAGTGAAATTCACACAGGCAGATAAAACTGTGTGTAAGCATACAGGATGCAACCATGCGAAAAAGCCTTCGGTGCAAAATTCGCAGCATCTTTTCTAGATCACAAATGCGTAGTGCTTTGGTGCAAGATGTCAAGTTACACAGGACTCATTGATGTTGTGTTTACCTCCACAGGAGACAGCCAGATGTCCTTGCAGTATGCATTTTATGTTGCCCATAATACTATTTCGGGCATACTCTTTGAAGTGTGCAAAGCCCTGTACCGCGTTCTGGCTCCAGAGGTTGTGAAGGTGAATAAAATCTCACATTTCTTTTATGTTATGCCTGTGATGTATAAGCTACTTAACAACAGGGAGATGAGTTCATGATGGCAGTGCAAGAAGTTTAAATGGCCCTCGACGTTGTGATATAGCCGTACATACCTCTATGGTGCAAGCTTTGCTTAATAAACTGAAGATTGCTTGAAATTCTGTAATCTATCTGTGTGCTATCAGTGTTATTTCATAATCAGAACATAATTTATACAGGCATTTTTCACATGCCTAAATTGACAAATTACCGTATAGGCAGATGATCTTAAATTGCGTAAACTAGTATGCACTGAAGTGGTGTGTGTACAGTGCGGTAGGTCCATGGAATCTTCATTTGACAACTGCCAATGTACACAGTTTTCTTATCAATGTATTGTTTCACTGATATGGCCAATATATTTTTTTACAGACTCCAGAAACACATGAAGATTGTAAAGGAGTGGCTCATGGATTCCAGGACTTGTGGCAGTTCCCCAACTGCATTGGTGCCTTAGACGGCAAACATGTTGTGATACGACAGCCACCTAAAAGTGGAGCACAGTTCCGCAACTACAAAGACTCATTCAGTATTGTGCTGATGGCCCTTGTAGATGCGGATCTCAACTTCATCTTTGTAGATGTGGGGAAAAATGGACGGTTAAATGATAGTGGGGTGTGGCTACCCACAAAGCTGCGGAAGAAAATTGAGCATGACGTGGAGTTCCTGCCACCACCCACACTCCTACCACACTCGTCGTCATCAGCACCATATGTGATTGTGGGAGATGAAGGCTTCGGCCTGAAGCCATATTTAATGAGGCCTTACCCTGTTGCACAGCTGCAGCTTGAAAAGCGAATTTTCAACTACAGGTAGGAACCCTTTTGCTTACTAAAGACCAGTTGCCATTTCTTGCATGCATTTTTGTTCTTGTTCTCCAGTGTATGTTGAATAAAGAATTGAACTGCAACATGGTGAGGCAAAGGCAGGAACGCAAACAACTTCATTTGCGTGGCTGTGCTCTTAACGGGAAATTGCAGAAAAAACACCACGAACTGTGTGTATGTAGGGCGTTGCCACTTTTCGGCTTTATTTGGTCATATGTATTTGAACTGTATTCCACAATTATTAAATGTTGGGAAGTCTTTATAGCACCTGCTAACTCGTGAGCTAAGGCCAGCTTTGCAGCCAAATCTTTTCCTACCATTTTTTTTTGCATCAGCAAAAAGAGTACACACACGTCACTCCCACAAGCCGAGATCAAAAACAAATATGATGTTATTACTTTCTTCAGTACAGGTTGTCTAGGGCTCGGCGCACATCAGAGAATGCTTTTGGCGTGCTTGCCAACTCATGGCAAATGTACAGGGCACCGCTACGGCACAGTCCTCAACGGTCAAGGTACCTTGTGCTTGCTACTTTTGTCCTGCACAATTACCTAAGGCTGAGGAGGGGAACACGACATCTGTACACGCCTCCTGAGAGTTTAGATGTTGAGGACATCCTGACTGGTAAGGTGTTCTTTTCTTTTATAAAACTATTGCAAACATAATGCTCAAGAGGAGCGGTATACATGTTAAGAGAGCTAAATTATTCATACTCATGGCACCTGTATAGTAAGTGCAGCAAAAATGAAACAACAAAATAAGCAACATATGTAAAATAGCTATAGCAAGAATAGCACCAAACATTAAAAACAATTTTTTTTCTCATTACCTGCCTTTGTCAGCTATATGCACAACATTAATGAAGTGTTTATTTTTTCACAATATCCAGATTGCCTATATGAAGCTAAGGCAGGCAACTCAACTGTCATGACACGTGGCGTTACTTATATTCAAAAGTGATAGCAGTGATGCAACGAGTAATAAAGGCTGTTGCACCTCACACATATATAGTGTGCCATCAGCAGGCAGGTAAAATATTCAGGCTTAGAGATAGGTCAGAGACGCCTTTGACTTGCAGTGAATGCAAGAGGCATGACAACGTAAATCCACATGGCTATTAGCATGTTACAATCTCACAAGCTCTTCAAGCGTGAACTTTTGTATAAAAGCAACGAAACCGGAGTTTGCATACTGGTTTTCACACTCAGTTTCAGTCATTTCCATTGTTGACTTTGTGAACTTATGAATTTCGTATGATATATTTCACATTCAGAACATTTCCAACTGCATGCTGTTTCAGAAAGCCGCAGATCATGAAAAAATTTAAGCTCTCATTATTTAGGGTACACTCAGAGCTAAAGTAATAGGCACTAAGTAAACGATTGGTGTTTAGAGACTTGCTTTAGAAGGATGAACAAAATAATTGGGTATACAAGAACATGTCAATTAGGAGAGCCATAATAAGAGCCTGTGCATTTAGTACAGTCACTGCTGATGCAAAAAGCTGTAATCATCATGCTTTTATTATGACTTTAATTATGCCTGTACTTGTAGAAGTGGGACCAAGAAAGTAGGGAAAGATATGAAATACAGTGGTGTTTGGCCTAAGGCTGTCATGTGATAGATGTACCTTTGTTATGTGCACGAGAGCTTTAGTTGTTTGCTCACCAGGTAAATAAAAACACCGGCAGATTTGCAGGAAGATGACACAAGAAAATTGCTTTGGCCTGGGTTCGAAGCCCACTAGTGGAGAGTTTTTTTTTTCTTTCAAATGTTTGGTAAAAGGAGGCTTCACAGCCACCACGGCAAAATCCAAGAATCTGGGTAGTAATGCTTTGGCATTAAAAAATACACGTTCCTGCTTCCGAGTAGATGGTGGCACTCATGGAGACCTGATATGTGGTTAAGCAGGTTGCGTACGTGTTATTAGTCTGAAAGAAACCAAACTTAACATGCACTATTAAGCTCGAGTCATGAGCTGATGCAGTTCAGTATACCTGAAAACCCATCTCCATAGTATTCGGCTAGGGAATCATTTCAGGTACCAGTGGGTAAGTATTGCAACCCTGTTACACACAAAAAATAATTTAATTTCCCAGTGAATAACAGGTTTCAATGCTCCTTGCAGGACACGTTCGAAGGGGAACGTGGCGGGAAACTGACAGCAGAGCAAGTGCCATGCAGCCACTTCAGAAGGCAGGCCGCAATTACTGCAAAGCTGCTCAGAAAGTGAGGGAAGATTTCAAAGATTACTTCAACAAAGAGGGACAAGTCAGCTGGCAGTGGACAGCAGTTGCCAAGTAGGTTCTGCTAACTTTATTGTAGATCAATGATGTTCACATCTGTAGCAGCCCCATGAAGGGATACGCTGTATTTGATGAGCGACTGGTATGTCTGCAGCATTGCCAGCTGCCGTTGAGGCCCCGCTGGGATTTGCCGCACAGTGTGTGCTAAGAGTGCACCAAAGGCATCGCATTCATCTTTGGCGGCCAGCCTCTGGCTTTTCTCCAGGATGTCTACAGCGGAACTCAGCAAGAGTTTCCGCTGATGTGACTCGTCGTCTTCATTTCTCCTTTTTCCTTTAGCCCTCGATAGGCCTTGCATCTGATTCGGAGTTCCCTGCTCTTCGATGTCTGCATCTGCTGCACTGTCTTCTGGGATTGCTCGACCTGTGTCTGCTGTCACATCCTCGTCCGTACCCCAGAGGTGCTCCGGGCTCAGCTCTGTCTGGCTTTCCACATGCTGAAATAAAAGCCAAGTTTGAGAACTGTCTTTCCTTCATTTTTTATGCAGACTTAAATTTACACCAGTGCAGGTTTTGTATTTCATCCCTACTTAAACTTTAAACACAACACTTCAAATGTTTTGAGTACTTACATAATGTGTGAAAGTAGCTCTTAGATTTATATTTAAGGTGATGTAGCTCTAATGAAACATGCTTATCACTCTGAAAACCAAAACTCTTTTAGGCAAACACATTCACATTTCTTTCCACCTGGCATCTGCAGTGAAAAGAACATGTCGCCATTCAAAGAGGCCACCAAGCCTCTGTAAAATTCCTGCAATAGAAAGTTATTTGGGGTTATATGGGGTTTTATGGAGCATAAGCAACTATGGCTATCATCAACTATGGCTGGCGTCACACACTGTGGGGAGAGTGTACCACGGTGGTAGCGCTTCGTGTCTTGGGGCAATATTTTTGATTTCGTTTAGTATGTTCAGAGTTTGACATTTTTCTTCGAAGCGCAAGAGCAACGGCTTAATCGCATGGGGCTTGTTGTTGAAGAGTATTCGGGATGAGCATTTCGTGACAAGTGGGTAACAGAGATGTTTGGGTTGAGAAAGGATTTTGAGGATGTATGTACAAGTTAGTGCAGTTCTTCGATCTTCTAAGGAAGGTTCATTAGTTTCCACATACAGACTTGCTATTGGTGAAGTTCTGTAAGCACCGGAAGACAACCTTAAACCAAGATTGTGGACAGGTTCCAGTCGTTTCATGTAGGACGGTCTTGCTGAGCCATATACAATGGACCCATAGTCTAACTTAGAGCGAACCAGAGAACGATATATATGTAACAGGGAAGCTCTATCAGACCCCCAGCGTTTTCTTGATAGTATTTTCAGCACATTGAGGGCCTGGGAAGCTTTTTCTTTATGCTGTTTATATGTGGCAGGAAAGTGAGCTTTTTATCGAACGTTATCCCTAGGAATTTATGCTCTTGTTTGACAGGTAGTGGGGTTTGGTTTAAATATAGTGTGGGGTCGGCCTGTAGGCCTCGTCTCAAAGAGAACAGAACCGCTACTGTTTTCTAAGGGGAAAATCTAAATCCGTTTCTATCTGCCCAGGTAGCCAGTTTATTTATTGTTATTTGTATTTGCCGCTCACAGGTAGGTTTGCTGGAAGACGTGCATGCTATTTGGAGGTCGTCTACGTAAACCGAGTACATTATGGATTTTGGGATTACTTTTCCTATGGAGTTCATTTTGATGACAAATAAGGTCGTGCTGAGGATGCACCCTTGGGGCACACCAGTTTCTTGGATAAAAGTCTTGGAGAAGGTTGCGCCTAGGCGGACTCTGAACGTTCGATTGGTCAGGAAGTCGCTCAAACAGCTCAGCATCCTGCCGCGGATACCTAGGTCCGCTAGGTCACGGAGGATACCGAACCTCCACGTGGTATCGTAAGCCTTCTCCAGGTCGAAGAAGACCCCGATATAGTGTTGGTTGTGGATGAACGCTTCCCGGACTGTGTTCTCAAAGCGTACAAGGTGATCGGTTGTGAAACATGTATTTTTAAAACCGCACTGGTGTATATCTAAAAGTTGCTGGGACTGAAGTATGAAGGTTAGTCTGATGGTTAGAATGCTTTCGAATGATTTTGCTATACAGCTAGTGAGCGCTATTGGCCTGTAACTGGTGGGACTAGTTTGTGGTTTCCCTGGTTTTAGGAAGGGTACTATGATTGCTTCTTTCCATGCTTGGGGGATTTCTCCACTCATCCATATTTTATTGAAAAATTTTAGGAGAGCCTCTATGGCAGTCTCAGAGAGGTGAGCAAGCATGGCGTAATGTATATTGTCTGGGCCTGGTGCTGTCATTTTACCGGATGTTAGTACTGTTTTTAGTTCCTTCATTGTAATAAGCTGATTGTAGTCTTCATGTATGCATGTTCCAAAGGGCAGTTTTGTTTTTCTACTATTGTTTTGTGCTTTTGAAATGTGTGTGTGTAGTTGGATGAGCTTGAAACTGTGGAAAAATGCTCACCCAATATGTTGGCCTGCTCTTCTAATGTTGTTTGAGTACCGGGTGTTGTTAGCATTGGAAATGTGAATGGAGTAAAATTTCCTGTGAATTTCCGCACCCGCTCCCACATTTTCTTTGATGATATTGAGCTGTTTATGGTGGATATGTACTGTTTCCGTGATGCCCTTTCTGCGTAGCGTCTAATGTATCGTGCTTTGGCTCTAGCCCTTTTGAAGATGAGCAAGTTTCCTGCAGTGGGATATCTGCGAAGGTTGCCCCAAGCCTTGTTTTGCTGCTTTTTAGCCAATGAGCATTCATTTGACCACCAAACTTTATGTGTTTTTCGTGCAATTTCAGACGTTTGTGGGATGGCTTCTATTGCTGCAGATATTAAGCATGTGACAAATTTTTCATCTAGTTCTTCTATAGTAAGGGTTTCGGCATATTCTTTTTCTAGTGTGGCCTTCGTTCTGAGAAGTGCCCAATCGGCGAGGTGAATTTTCCATCGCCGTGGCTTCGTAGGGAGGATAAATGTAGCTGATGTTAGTTTTAAATCCGTAGGTAAGTGATCACTTCCCCGGGGGTCATTTAAAACATTCCAAATAAAATCATTAAAAACAGATGGTGATGCAAATGCTAAATGGAGGCAGGTCATTTTTCCACAGCTGGGGCAGCAGCACGTAGCTTTTCCCGTATTCATTAAACATATGTTATTCGAAAGAATAAAATCCTCGATGAGCTGACCCCTGGAATCAGTATGCTCACTTCCCCAGAATGAGGAGTGTGCGTTAAAATCCCCTATTATTACATATGGCTCTGGCAACTGTTTCAGAAGTTCTTCTAGGTCATGCATGGCTATTGTGTTGTGTGGTGGTATGTACACAGAGCATATTGTTATTGTTTTATGGCTAATGATGTTTACTGCGACCGCTTCTAAGTTCGTCTTTAATGATACCTCTCTTGCAGGGACATCGCTTTGCGTAATGAGCAATAGAAAGTGCCCTTGTAAAATTCCTGTAATAGAACGTGAGGCATAAAGAAAACCTACACATTAGTTAGCCACAAACTGCCTGTTTGCTACGCTGCAGTCGAGGCAATGCAAACAAATCGTGCTTAACGATTCAGCATTAATATACAGTCATGAGCAAGAGTTTACGAGATTAGGGTTCATGGAAAAAGTATTTCTTTGCAACCAGGCAAACAATGTTAATGAAAAGCATAGAAGGGTGAAGAAATATACATGCTCTATCTTCACGAACAAATAGTGACTGCCTAGATTGTTTCGTGTGCATCCACAACCTGTAAGTTTCTACCCATGACCCTACATGCCTCTTTTCCAGATTTTTTTTTGTCCACCGCCACTAGCACTATCTATTACACAATATATAAAAGACACTGGTCTCTAACGACCACAATGTTGTTAAAACTTGCCTCAATTTCCTCTTCCGTGTGCATAGTCGATATGCTTCCCTGGGTTGGGCATCCACTTGTCAGGAACATAAGCCTCCTGAAGTGGATCCGCCTAGGCTCGTACACTTCGTCTGCGCCCGCTCCAGAGCGCGTTTCGATCTTTCTTCTTTCCCGCGTGAAGGTGGTCCTCATGTTAGTGAATTTGCACCGTATTTGAGCAGCTGAAAAATACAGAAAACAGCTCAGCATAAATTCGGTACAAACACCCCTGCGTGGGAATTGGAAAATTGTATTTTATTTTTCGGGAAAAAAATGGCGCATTATCTTTCTCACATATCTCCATGAAGGGAAAAAAACCGAGGAGGGAGCGTTCCGCGACAACCTTGAAGCCTAGTCTTAACAAGTAAAGATATAGTAAAAAAAAAAGTTTGTCCCCACATGATAGCGAGCGGTAAAATCTAGCCCCGCTGCGCGCACGCATGCGCGGTTTAGCGCGGCGACTGACTCGATCAACCTCCTTGCTATTTCATTTCTTTTTTTTTTGGCAGGCTTCGATCGCCGGAATAATGACAGGTGCCCGCCGATGGTCTCGTGCCGTTATTTCGCTGGAGATGGCAAAACAGCGGTGACACTACACGAAAATGAATATATTTGTACTACAGTGGCATGCTCAGTACGACACAAATAGCAACACCGCAGGGCAGGGTAGAAAAATACCTACCGCTGAACTTGTCTCCCAGAGCTGCTGCGATTTCGCTGTACGCCAGCTCTTTTAAATCTCGCCGATGGTAATGCCTATGCCGAACGTCCCAAATAAGGCGGCGTTCTTCGACAAGAGCTATCAGCTCTGCCTCCTCTTCTACCGTGAAAGTTGTCTGCCGTGCCATCGTGTGAAAACGGCTCTCGGAGACTGCACAGATGTCGCGTGGAAATGCGCAAGTTGTTCGCACGTGTGCAGTGTTTATACTTTATACACAGGCACGATAGTGCGATGTCCATGTGGATGCAATGCAGTTTTTTTTTTTTTTTCGGTGTGCTCGGGCCTTGTGACATTTGTACACCATCCCAAGCAGCGCTCAGGCACTGCTGCATGGCGGCGAAGTGTGACACCGGTTGTGGGCGGCAGCGATGCTCACCGCTCCGTGTGTCCCTACTTGCAGTGGGGCGGCAGTTCGCAAGCGACGATCGGTGCTGCGCGTCGGCCAAGTAGTCATATGGCGTGATGAATGTTGCTGCGCGTGCATTATTTGTCTACATAATGATTGTACTTCGCGCTGTGAGCTCGGTACTCGCTTTTGGTCGGCGAATGTTTTCGCTCGGCCACCGATCTGCCAAAGACACGTCGGCCGACGGGTCTCGTCGGCATCTTTGGTCGGCGACGTTGTCACACTAGGACGACGCTTGGTCGTTGGGGGCGTCGTCGTCGTCGTCGGTGCAGTGTGACTGGCTAGTCGGGGAACGACCAGGTTGGCCGACGCGTCGGCCGATCGTCGGCGTCGCCGTCGCGTCGGCATCGGGGTCTCGTCGGCCTAGTGTGAACGCGCCTTTACTAAGTAACTATTCCAAAGAAAATTTTATTGCTGGAGAGTATGCACGCTAGAGAACACTATAGGGGAAGCACAGATAAGTACACACGTAGCGTGGTCTTCATGCCGTATTTCGAGCACTCCCTCAAGCGTCTTACCTGGTCCGCGATACACTGCAGCAGACCAAAACCAAAAGCCACTATTAGAGCGGATGAACTACGGGCATTTAGAATGCCGTCACTTGCAGGTGTCTTTTCGAATATGAACTGTGCATCCGTTGTAGCACTTCCAGCGTTCCGGCGGGGGCGGCCGTTCTGTTTGCATACTCCTCTTCACCAGAACGGATCACCGCAAATTCATTATACGGCCTCGTGATTCACGGTCACATTCAATGCACGCCTTACTCTCGATATCAAACTTGGCACGCCGCATGAAGCCCGGCGCACCCGTACACGGTGCGCGTGCGGCTCTACCAAAACAATCCATCTATGCGTGCCCATTTTTGCCTTTAGACGATTCCGTGAAGCATGCAAATGTTTCTCCTAAGTCACCGATGTATTTATGCAGCGGAACGCACGGTTAATGCGGAGACATAGAGAAGAACTCGGCAAGTACGGGAATCCAGCGCAACCAATTGAAAAGGAGCGTTAGTTCCTTCGGAGCGGGCTAGAGGTCGCCACCGCAGTCACATGAAATCACAAAGAAAACAAAAGTCGTCCGCCCGGCGCGCGGGGGAGGAGGAGAGAAGAGGGAGGGCGTCTTGTCGCTACTTTAGTTTTTTTAGGGGCTTTAGCCGCCTGTAGCCGCCTGTAAAGCCCCTCGATAATTTGAAAGTAGCGACACTCTCCTCCACTCCGGCGTTTTCCTCCTCGAGTATCCTCGCCCGCCGGCTGCGCGCGCTGCACACGGCACGCTTTTTTGGCCATCGCTCGCTCGCCGTCCGGGCAGTTGGCTGACACATGCGCGCGCTCTTAAGTACGTGCTTTTTCCACGCTCTGTTATTGTATAAAAACACGAGAAAGACATGCGACACGCGTGACTACCACAAGCCACATAAATTAGCGTCTCGTACGCGCAATGAAAGTGCCAATTACGAGCGCTTGCGGCACGAACAAAACCACTTGCTGCATACATCTCACATTCTTTTTGACTTTTCAATACCGTCTGTCTCAACACGGCAAAGTATATGAAGCATAATATTTACAATATATTTGAACATTCCTGAATATTTTCAGCATACCAATGTTTAGTTAAATGTAGATTCACTTCGAACTAATTATCGCGGAAGAACAGTTTATGAAGTTGTTCACGAGTGGAGTTTCAGAAGTGGGATGGTTGCTGGGAACAAGCTGGGGCATTTGCTTCGATGGCCGTCCTAAAATTTTTCATTAAGGTTCAGTCTGAGTTTGGCACCGCGCAGTGCACATGCAACGGCTTAATCGTTTTTGTAGTTTAGAATTTTCGCGGTGGCTTAAAAACGAATATGAACTTTTCATATAAGCATGAAACGACTTCAGCTCCCGCTGTCGGCGAACTTGAGGTGATGTCGAGCCGAAGCCGAGAGCCAAAGATCCGCGCACAGTTTTTCCGTTATCCAAGGAAAGTGTCCGCACCCCAAAATTTGGCCCTCTCGACCACCGAAATTTGACCTTGTCCGAATTTCATCAAAATTGGTGTCAAGCTTAATTTTAATATGACCGATTCAATGGTGAGCTTCATAATTAGGTGGGCTATCCCCAAAATTTGTCTCTCTGGAACCCATAAATTTGATGTCTTCCATATTTGACCAACATTGGGGTACAACCTAATTTGACTATGGAAACTCATCGTTGGCTTCCAAGTTTAGGTAGACCACCCCCAAAGTTTAGCACACTTGGGCATTTTCCGCCCACATTCTATTCCTTTATATCCGCTTAAAGAGATGTTACGTTAGGAAAGAAAAAAACAGATAGCAACGACCGTGACAAAACCCAAGAGGAAATTATAGGTCTTAGCAATTTGGTCAGCCACAGTCAAGGCTATCCTAAAGCAAGTGCCTGACTAATATAAGTCTTGAGTATAAATACAGCCACAATATGACACACAGTTTTTCAGATGCAATGTTTATTACAGATGAGTCGTGTAGTTTTACGCCGAAAATATACATAAAAACCACGAATAAGCCAGCTGTGGACATCTGTCACCCGTTGGGTGCAGTCCTCAAAAGAAAACACAGAAAACAAAAACATACTTAGGGAAATAAAACAGCTCAGATGTAGGCCTATACTTTTTGAGCGGATGATGTATTCAACAAAAGGCTACGCAACCATGCTCAACTAAAGCAAATAATCACAAACTGTAGCAATGGATATACAAAAATGGCATGCAATGGATATTTACAATACTTGAGTACATTCAGGCAACAATGGAAAGCACTGAAGTTATTAAAAAATGAATTCTTTATGTGAATGCAATATGAGGTCTTTTCCGAGAATGTGGCATTGATAATCTGACCTGGTAGAAGCGTAACGGTTCAGCAAAAGAACAAACAAACGTAGGTCGTTAGACAAGTTGCATTCATTAAAAAAATCTAGGTTAAATCTCGCTCGGGACATGCGCCGCATTACTGCGATGTGCACCATTACCAGAGGTTCGAAAAATTTACCGCACCGCGGATACCGCTGCACGCATGCCAACACTTTTGCTTCCACACTTGCTAACACATGCACACACATTGTATGCATCAGCCGCCGCGGTTATATCACGTTGAGCGGAACCATGAAGTGACAACAATAACACCCATAACGACGCAAAATGATCAGTAAATTAAGTGAGGTTGTTGGCTTTGTGATGCGCATGCATGCAGTTTCAGTATATACAGTCGCTTAGAAGAAATGCACAGTTGCTCGCAGAGGTGGGCAGTCTTCGTCGGGGTAAAGTTTGCCGACGTTGTGCAGCCGCTTTTTTCTTCTAGTGCTGTCTTTCTTGCCGCTCGGAATCGCGAAAAGAACAAAGGCTTTTTCACGCCGGCTTGTGCACTGAAATGCGCAGCAACTCGGCATAACGCTGCTCTAAAAGCGCGCGAATAACGCGAAGTGCAAGCGCGCAGTGCCAGGGAGCTCGGTCGTAGTAGCGGCGGCTGGCCAAAAAATGGCGCCGACAAAAAATGAAAACACAAAAAGAGCGAACTTTCCGCGCGACTTTCCCGGAGACTGCCCGCGGAGCTAATCACCGTTGAGAAAAGCGCCGATGGGAGAGGTGAGAGAGGAGGATCGGCGAGGGTGCGCGGCGCGGCGGCATAGTTCACAGAAAGACGCTACTTTCAAATTATCGAGGGGCTTTAGCCGCCTGGTTGACAGTTCACAGCCGTGTTGTGCAGAGCTGTCGTTTAATGCTTTCTTTCTCCGTCCTCACGACTGACGTACTCACTGATTAGTTTTCTAGTTCTTTCCACCACTGTGAGTCAACGCTCTTTCTCTATACGTATTTCAATACCTTAGCTGCCCACCCGTTATCGTTGAATTTCCTCAGGCGGTGATATGGTATTTAGCTCTTAGCTTCCCGTGTTTCCAACGATGCTGAGTCCATATCCCCTTGTACTGCCTCGTTTGTCATCTTCCCGTGGGCACCTAGTGCTAATCTTGCAATAGCTCTCTGATTTACGTCTGATCTCGACTGAACTTCTGCCCTTAAGCAGAGAATCGTATTACCGAAAGTAAGCCCGGCACCATTATTCCTTTCGAAATATATCTCAGTACTTTAGTTGTACCCCCATAATGCCCTATGCTTCATCCTCCCGGCGTCTCTTCGCCCTTTTGCTCTAAGAGGCTGTTCATGCTTTTCCGTGTATATCTTCCCTTTGTTTAGCCATACCGAGGAATCTTTAATGGGCCCCTCGGGATGTTTCATGGCCTTGTATTGTAAGTACCTGATCAGTTGTATCGTAGAAAATCACACCTGAGTTAGTTGTGCTAAAACTGAAACCTAGAGCGTCTCCTTCATCTCCACAACAATTAACCAAAGCTTGCAAATCGTCCTGGCTGTCTGCCAACAGTACAATATCGGAAGAGGGCGGAGTGGGTGAGGAAACAAACTCGCATTAATGATATTGCCATTAATGAAGTTCTCCCTGATGGGGCTTCCCGGACGACTCGCCGTCAGCAGAGACCAGAGATTGTTCATGTGGTGCGGATGAAGCCCTATTTTTCGCGAGACATTTAGTGACTAAGTGCTGTGCGTTGTTCTGTTGTTTTTTTCTTTCTCCCTATTTTCTTTTTAAAGCATCGGGCGATGCTCTTTCCGAGAAGGAGGGTAATTCCGCGTCTGCAACAATAGCCGCTCGGCAGCTGTTCGGCACGCAGCTCGTGCGCCCCGCTGTTCGTCGCTGAAGAAGACGAAACTGGACGTTCCATCCTGGCCGTCGCGGTGTGCGTTCGCATCTTCTCGGTGTTGGCGTTCCTCTGCCGTCTAGACGCGGCGCTACCTGTACCAACTGCTACGTGACATTATTCTAGTTGAAACCAAGTGCAAGAAGTGGGCTTGAGCACGGCATGTAATGCGAAGGCAAGATAGCCGCTGGTCCTTAAGGGTAACGGAGTGGATTCCAAGAGAAGGCAAACGTAGGAGGGGCTGGCAGAAAGTTAGGTGGGTAGATGAGGTTAAGAAATTTCTGGGAATACACTGGCCGCTACTGGCGAAGGACAGGGATAATTGGAGAGACATGGGAACGGCCCTGCAAGGGGCCCTGCAATGGGCGTAGTCAGGCTGATGATGATGCAAATCGTCCTGGGTGTCTGCCAACAGTACAATATCGTCCGCATACATTAAAACAGGGAGCCGCTGCTTAACTACATCATCATCATCATCAGCCTGACTACGCCCACTGCAGGGCCCACTGCAGGGCCTTTCCCATGTCTCTCCAATTATCCCTGTCCTTCGCCAGTAGCGGCCACTGTATTCCCAGAAATTTCTTAACCTCATCTACCCACCTAACTTTCTGCCAGCCCCTCCTACGTTTGCCTTCTCTTGGAATTCACTCCGTTACCCTTAAGGACCAGCAGTTATCTTGCTTTCGCATTACATGCCCTGCTCAAGCCCACTACTTCCACTTGGTTTCAACTAGAATATCATTAATGCGCGTTTGTTTCCTCACCCACTCCGCCCTCTTCCGATCTCTTAACGTTACACCTATCATTTTTCTTTCCATAGCTTGCTGCGTTGACCTTAACTTAAGCTGAACCCTCATTGTTATCCTCCACGTTTCTGCACCATAGGTTAATACTGGTAAGATACAGCTGTTGTATACTTTTCTCTTGAGGGATCAGCTGTGACTACCTGCCCTAAATAGACATATTCTCTTACTACTTCCAGTACCTGGCTACCATTTGCGAACAGCTGTTCCGTTGCTAGGCTGTTGAACATTAGTTTACTTTTCTGCATGTTAATTTTTAGCCCCACCGTTTTGCTCTGCCTGTCTCATTCATTGATCATGCTTTGCTCTTCATGTCCTGAGTGACTTACCAAGGCAATGCCATCAGTGAATCGCAAATTACTTATATTCTCAATTAACTCCTATCCCCAACTCTTCCCATTTCAGGCCCCGGAATACCTCCTGTAAACAGGCAGTGAATAGCATAGGCGAGATCGTGCCCCCCTGCCTGACACCGTTCCTTAATGGAATTTTATTGCTGACTTTATGGTATCTGTGCAATTGTTATAAATATCTTCCAATATTTTCACATAACACACTTCTACGCCCTGATTCCGCAATGCCTGCATGGCAGCTGAGGTTTCCACCGAGTCAAATGCTTTCTCGTAATAAATGAAGCCTATATATAGGGGTTGGTTATATTCTGCGAATTTCTCTATCACCTGGTTGATAATGTGAATATGATCTATTGTCGAGTATCCTTTACGAAAGCCAGCCTGATCATTTGGTTGACTAATGTCCAAGGTTGTCCTGACTTATTGCGATTACCTTAGTAAATACCTTGTAGGCGACGGATAGTAAACTGATCGGCCTGCAATTCTTCAAGTCCCTGACGTCTCCTTTCTTATGAATTAGATAATGTTAGCGTTTTTTCCAAGCCCTAGGTACGCTCGTGGTCACAAGGCATTGTGTATACAGGGTGGCTAGTTTTTCGGGCTTAATCTCTGCTCCATCCTTCAACAAATCTGCTGTTATCTGATCCTCACCAGCTGCTTTCCCCTCCTGCATTGTTCCTAAGGCTTTCTTTACTTACTCCTTCGTTACTGGCGGGATGTCCCATTGCTGTGCTCTACTGCCTCTCTCAGTAACATTCTGATTGCAATCGCTACTGTACAGATTTGTGTAAAACTCTTCAGTTACTGTAACTATCTTATCCACATTGCTAATGACATTGCGCTCTGTCTCTATGCCTATGCCTAGTTTTCTCTTCACTGCTTTTAGGCTACCTCCGCTCTTTAGAGCATGCTCGATTTTCTCCATGTTAAACTTCCTCATGTCAGCTGCCTTGTGCTTATTTATTAACTTCGACAGCTCTACTAGTTTTATTCTACCTATGGAGTTAGACGTCCTCCTGCTTTGCCATTTCTTAATCAGATCTTGAGTCTTCTGAGATAGCTTCCAGGTATCCTGTCGAACCATCCTACCACCTACTACTACGGCGCACTCCGTAAAGATATCTGTGAGACGATTGTTTATTGTTTCAACATTACGGTCGTCATCGTCAGTTAAAGCGGAAAATCTGTTCTCCAGCAAAATCCTGAATTCCTCTACTTTCCACCTTAATGCTTACTCGTTCACTAATTTCCTGCGTTCCCTTTTCAAATCTAAGGTAATGCGAGACCTTACTGTTCTGTGGTCGCTACAACGGACCTTTCCGAGGACCTCCAAATCCTCTACGATGCCAGGCTGAGTGCACAGTATGAAGTCTATTTCGTTTTTAGTCTCACCATTGGGCCTCTTCCACGTCCACCTCCTGTTGGCTCGTTTGCTGAAGAAGGTACTCATGATCCGTAAATTATTTCTATCCGCGAACTCTACTAATAACTCTCCCCTGCTATTCCTAGAACCGATGCCATAGTCACCAACCACCTGCTCTCGAGCTTGGGTCTTGCCTACCTTCGCATTGAAGTCGCCCATCAGTACAGTGTACTGTGATTTTTATTTGGTCATAGCCGACTCCACGTCTTCATAGAAGGTTTCAACGATCTGCTCATCATGGGCAGCTGGCCACAAATAATACATGCTGTTTCTGTTGAAGCAGGGACTGTCTGAATGACTCCTATTTCGGCGCGCCTGAATGCCAGCAATGGATGTCCCGAAAGCGATAAAAGGAAAAGAGGAGATTTCGTCAACGTTGAGCCGACGCTTCATGTATGCCGTCCAGACTGTCGCAAGAACCAGCTTGAACAAAAACAAACAGGTAAAATGGCTAGAAGACTTGTCAGCGAAGCAATGGATTCTGCCTGTCCTGCTCTGTTGGGCGGTAACGTTTATCGGAAAGTACTTCCTTCTTATCCCCTGAAGAGATATCTAGGTGGCTGTGTCACGTGACCCTTCTTTGTGGGCTGCCTTTATTACGGCGCATTTTTGTTTCCCTTCACTCTCCAAAGAAGATAGCTTTTCCGCACTTTCCTGATTCGGCAAAAATGAGCGCCAACAGCCCGCCGTTTTCAGCGTCAGCAACTGGGTCCTTGATGTAGAGCAGCTCTGTCAAGTGCGACATCCAAGGCCGATGGCGGCGCCTCTGGTGATGACTATGCGGTGTTAACAAGCGAAGACACCCAACTGAGTCTTCTTTCCGTGGCGCATTGAGTCAAGACAGTCGCATTTTCGCAACTTGCACTTCATGCGGGAAGTATTTTGACTGCCTCATACGGTTGCTGACCTGCTTGTGGCGTCATTTTACTGCCGAATGTGCCCTGGTCGACGGTTTTCGAAGGCACGACCATGTCTTCAAAATGCAATTTTGAGTGATTATTTACGCGCTAAGGAAATTTGTGCTGATATTCACGATGTTTACGTACAACATAAACAGAAAAGAGTAAAAATGGGGTGAGCTGTCCTCTATCGCGCTCCTTTTTACTAAAGTCACCACGGCAGAGGACAGTTTACTCAAATATATGCTTATTCGTGCGAAGAGCGTATGCAGGATTAAAAAAAAAAGAAACGGCCGTCGTAATTTTCATGTCTCCCCTTTCATCCGCCATATGATGAGTTTACAAGAAAGACAGAATGGGCGGTAGCGCTTGCTCCTCAACGGCGTGGACATCTCAACCAATATTTTGACAGCCGACGTGCTCCATTCTCTCGCCGCCATTCTTTCACGCCAACCACTTAGCTAATCAAGGCCGTGATTTCGTGACATACGTTATATTTTTTTTTTATGTTGTACAGTTTTAGCCAGGCATACCGTGAGGAGAGAGGCACGAAAATGCGTATTTGCAAATTCTGGGAATAAGAACAGCAAGAAAACTTATACACACGCAGAGATACATTCGACAATGAGTTTTTCCCCGTTTCTTTAACTGCGACAATCATTGTTTACACGGGTCGGTCCCTACGATTTGGGTGCATGTGGCGTTGTTGCCGTGACTGCCTCGTGGCGTGTCGGCCACATAGGCAAACGCAGGCTGGTTGTGCCGATGTATCGGCACGAACAACAGAGTTCGCTGTGTCAAATGGCACGGCTAAGAGTTTGTTCGCGCGTTCGGATTTGACAGCACAAACATAAACAGCAACCGCGAAAAACCTAGACAGGAGGACGCGGAGAAAACAGCGCTGAGACGCGAATTAGAACTGTCACGCGCTTCGCAGACAGAGGTAGAGCGCCAAATAGCAGAGCTCACGAAGGCAGTACGAGACCTCAAGTCGAACAGCCCTCCGCAGCCACAAACATTACAAACCCAAGCCCCATCGCAAACAGGCAAAGAGCATCTCACTAAATTTAAGGCAGATGATGCAGCAGATGATCCAGCAAGTGCAACTGCAAGTCACAGAACTCCGGAGTAGCATCCGCAAGCAGAAACTCGTCGAGAACATTAGAGAAAAGGCCTACCACTGCTCTGCGTTGGCAGCCCTCGCCAACTCGCCCGCAAACAACACTGAAGCCTAAATATGGCCATCAAAAACTTAGGCAAGCAAGAAACCCTAGATATATGGCAATGGAACTGCAGAGGCTACCGCAAGAAGCAAGGCCTACTCCAACAACACATTCATACACAACAAGGACCACCCGACATCATAGCGCTTCAAGAGACGAGCACTACGCCAACACTCGCAGGATATACGTCCTACGAGACTCAAGAAAAAGGAAGAACGGCCACCCTAGTCAGTAAGACGCTCATCGCCATAAACCACGACAGGATAGCCGACAACGACGTAGAACACGTGGTAGTAGAAATTACACCAAAGAAGAAAAGAAAGAGAGGAAGAAGAAAAAATTGTGAATGCATAAAGCCCTCCAAAACAAAAGAAAGCGAAATTCCATGACCTTTTTCCTGGCGGACGCAAACTAGCACGAAACAACACGCTAATGATACTGGGAGACTTCAATGCCGTGGACAAAAGCTGGGGATACAAACCAGCTAACCCAAAAGTTAAAGCACTCGCAGAGGCAGCAGAAAACACTGACTGCAACCTCCTCACATACTCAGACACTCCAACCAGAATCGGAAACAGCGTCAGTACCGACACGTGCCCCGACCTCACATTCATACGGGGAGAGGAACAGGCAGTGTGGGAGAATCTGTTAGAAAATCTGGGCAGTGACCACTACATACTCAAGACGCAAGAAACCTCAGACAGACTAAAGCGCCAGCTGGGATCGGCAAAAATCACGGATTGGAGCGTTTTCCAACAGGCATGCGACGGGAATCTCGCCGCGGACGGGATCCAATCAATAGAATGGGGAAACATGCTCAAAGAAAACAGCGCAAGTACACTAAAGAAATCGCGCGAACGACGCAGACACCAGAGGTAGACGCCAGGCTGCTCAAGCTGTGGGAAGCTAGACGCAGGCTCACCAAGAGGTGGAAGAAACAAAAGTAGTGCAGGAAACTAAAACTTGAGATCGTAGAAGTCACAGCGAAAGCAGAGGAGTACGTGGCACAAATGGCAAGGCAAAATTGGCTACAATTCAGCCACTCTCTCAACGGAACATTTAGCACAGAGAGGACGTGGCATATCCTCAAGGCTCTCATAGATCCAACCAATACCAAGGCAGAAAACAACACAGCGATCTACCGGTTACTCCACCAGTTCGAGGGACCAAACTTCGGGGACACAAACCCAGCAGCTTACGCAGAGCGCTACCGGGGAAGAGAAAACGATACCCTGGACAGACCCATCACGCGAGATGAGGTCTACGCAGCGATTTGAAACACAACCAGAAACATGGCCGCCGGTGCAGACAAGATCAATAATGCACTCATCCGCAAACTCAGTGATGAGCTAGTCGCAGAATTAACCGACTTTCTTAACAAACACTGGGAAGCGGAGACCATCCCCGAGGAGTGGAAGCATGCGGAGGTAGTGATGATTCGTAAACCGGGCAAGAAACTACAAATTGAGAACCTCGGACCGATCTCACTCACATCGTTCCTAGGAAACCTGTACCAACGAGTGGTCACGCTGAGACTACAACAGTACATGGAGGACAACGAACTGTATCCCCACAGCAATTTCGGTTTCAGAGCAAAGCTATCGACCCAAGATGTACTACTTCAAATCAAAGAAGAGCTACTCTGGAACGTCCCCAAGCGCGGAGAGAACATAATAATGGCATTGGACATCACGGGGGCTTTTGACACTGTAAGTCACGAGGCTATCCTTACGGGCATGAACGACCTGAACTGCGGGAGGAGAGTCTACGGCTACGTCAAAGCCTTCCTCTCACACAGAACGGCAACGATTGGCCTGGGGGAGCTCAGATCAGACAAATTCCTTACTCCAAACAAAGGAACACCTCAAGGATCGGTCTACGCTCTTCAACATAACCATGATTGGCTTGGCAAAACAGTTAAAAGCAATCGACGGCATACACCATGCCATGTATGCCGACATCACCATCTGGGTCAACACAGGCTCGCTCGGAGAGAAAGAAGAGAAATTACAAAAGGCAGCCACCTGCATACAGAACTACGTCAGAGCAAGAGGGCTAGCAAGCTCCACCGAGAAAGGCGAGCTCCTAAGAGTTTGGAGAGGAAAACAAAATCACACAGTCCCCACTAGCGACGACTTAAAGTTAAAAGTCTACCTGGAGGGGAAGTCGATACCAGAAAAAACAGTCATCAGAATCTTGGGGATGTGGATACAGTCAAATCACCGCTGTACCCACACCCTTGCCCTACTCAAAGCATCCACTGTACAAGTGGCCCGCATGACCACGCGCATCTCACACAAACGTCATGGCATCCGAGAGGAGGACACACTCAAGCTCGTTAGAAGCTTGGTAGTCAGCCGAGTGACATACAGCCTCCCCTACTACAATCCCATCAAGAGTGAGGTACAACAGGCGGACGTGATCCTACGCAAAGCCTAAAAACCGCACTCCACCTTCCTCACAGCACTTCAACCGAAAAGCTCCTAGCCCTAGGACTACACAACACTTTCGATGAATTGAGAGAGGCACAACTAGTCTCCCAACTGCGCAGACTACAGCAGACCCCACCTGACAGGGAGCTCCTAAAGAAACTGGGCCGCGCAGATAAAATTCAAGAGATACAGAGGACAGAAACAATCCCGGACGAATATCGCAAAACACTAAAAGTAACGCCCATACCAAGGAACATGGATCCCAACCTGTACAAAGCGCGCAGAGAGGCAAGGGCTGAATACCTACAAAATACATTAGCACCCCAAGAAACGACGGTATACGTGGACACAACCACATACACCAGAACAGCGGGGTAGCACAACAGCAATGCGGTAACAACGGTGATTGACTCGACCTTCTGCGAGCTCGCCAGCGCATCACTAGCAATGGGAGGGAGTGCTTTCCAGCGATCGCCGAATCGACCAAGAAGGTCTGATTCGGCGAGCACAACTGGCAGCAGCTTCCAGCGGAGCCCTGGACTAAGGGCAGCCGACCTTTGTACAAGTAGATGGACGAAGCCATCTGACAGCCGCAGAAGAAAAGCAAACCTAGAGCTTAATAAAGTTTTGCACTCACTAGCTCACTCGCTCACTCGCTCGCTCGCTCGCTCACTCACTCACTCACTCACTCACTCACTCACTCACTCACTCACTCACTCACTCACTCACTCACTCACTCACTCACTCACTCACTCACTCACTCACTCACTCACTCACTCACTCACTCACTCACTCGTGAGGGACCTGCACCCCCTCCGCGAGCTGGGCTTGTTGGCCGCACACACCACATGTGTCCGGTCTTGGGCCGGGGCAGGCGTTCATACGGTGACCGACAACAGCGCAGTGACCGCAGGCCGGGATGGTGCGCTGGTATTTGCGGACTTGAATGAGGATGCACTCGTAATGTACGTAGCGCGGCTTCTGCTTCCCGAAAAATGTTATTCGGGCCTTGTCTGACGTGCCAAATTCGCGTATCTCCAGAATTTCGCCGTGACGCCACTGGAGACTTGAGCGGAGGGATTCCGCTGTATCTGTATTTCGTACGGTTACCACGCCGTAACAGACGTTACCACCGTCTTGCCTCAGGTGGCCCGTAAGTGGGACTTTCTTATTCTGCAGATTTATCACGAAGTCTCCGATAACTCTGTCTTCAATTTCGGCTTTTGGAGTGTAAATTAGAATTAAGTTCTGATCGCGTACCGGAAGAACGGTGAAGGATTGCGAGGAGTCCGGTTCGAGGTAGGCTATGAACACCCGTCCGTATCTGTTCTCCTCAAATACCTCTTGCAATGATACTCGAGTTGGCGGCTTGAGGACTACCACGAAGTCTTCGGTTGTAGGTTTGGGTAATGGCTGCAGCCTCCACGTTGTAAGAGCCCGGCCCGTTGTGCATTGAGCGGTGTTGTCGCAGCTGGCGCCGGCGGCGGAAGCGGCAGGGGAGGCCGCGTAGACGGACGCCGCTTTTAGGGCACGGCCCTGAGATCGGCGAGCTACCGCGGCAGCCAGGGATATCACCCGGAGGCGATGACGTGGACCACCGTTCATCCCCAGAACGGGGGCTCACGCGAAGCGCGGTGGTGGTGCAGGTAGTGAAGCTTTTCTCTTCAAAAAAAAAAAAAAAAAGTGACAGCGCTTTGTTATATTACCGCGATGCCCACAATGAACAGTGTATATTACCTACAAGAATGAAGCTATTTCGCGGCAAGGAATTACTCATCATTCGTCATTAAGCCTCTGATGAAACTAAGCGTGCGCACCAAGTTGTACAGCTAAAGAGTGTCTTTTCATTCCTTTCTTTGAAATACCAGCTCTCACTACAACCAGATGGCCGCCTGCAAGTCTCAATTTACTCCGCTCATAACTCCCCTCCGTGCAGTGTAGTGATTGTTCGATTGTGTTGACGGGTCACTTGTATAGCCCCTTCAGACCCGCATTATGCTCTGCCACCGAGAAACAATGCCTATACTTAAACACCGAAAGAGAGCTGACAAGGACTGTACCACCTCCCACGATCGAGAGCGGTACGGTTGGCCGAATAAAAAAAAAAGATAACAGCACGTACAAATCGAAAAAAAAAACAAGCAGTGCGACCCAACGAGGCAGAAGAAAAGCGCCACCATCGCGTGTAGGAGAGTACGGCACGACATTCTAACACATCACGGGCGCAGCTTTGCAAGGCTCGGGAAAGGGCGGAGGTACTGTCGCAATTCGACTGTGTTCGCCAATACGACGTGCATTTTGCACCGATGATGTCGGTCGAGGAACTCTCGTGTGCAGTTTTTGCAGAAAGAGCTTTGGTGCTGCTTCGGGCCGTCGATGCTGACTTGGAGACCGCATGCTCGTGACTGATAATGCGCTGACACATTTTGCCTTCTCAATACGATAGAGAGTGCGGTACAGATTGCGTTGCCTGCGCGAGACGTGTTCCGTCAAATAATTTTAAAGTTTCAAGACATTAGGACAAGCACCTCGCGTTCACCTGTACAATGCGGGGCCAACCTTGTATCGATGTCTTCGAATCATCTGCCGTTGAGATCACGGAGTTGGTAATTAGAGTGGGTTGTATCCCACAAGAATTGCCCTTCTGCGACCATCACTATAGGATCGCTCTCTTGGCTGGTCGAAAAGAACGCCAGCGTCTTCGCACGAGCAACTCTAAAACTTTTCTGCCGTGGTGTGAAACTCGTGCGGAATCATTTCTGGCTGTCGCGCTCATTCTGCGAGGCGTCCAGACCGCAGAAGACGAGGCCCATGACAAAGGATGGGCCAAACAGGAGGGCGCTGAGCAATTTTAAAGTAGCGGGAGGGGAGATCGAGTTCCTTCATGGCCGCCGGAGTTGTGTAGTGCTGGGTGGGCTTTCAAACTTGACAGATGTTGGCACAGTCGCTGCCTGGAAGCAGGGTTAGTCGAGTGAAAAGGTCGCGGTTAAAACAAAGTATTTCTCGCAGTAGAAGAGCTGAGACCGGCGCCAGTTATGCGTCGTTTTAATATCAAGTTGAAACACCCGCTACTCACGTTCGCGAACGCTTTTGAATCCGCAATTCAATACGGTTGTCTTCAGGGCAATGAATCGCCTTTTTCAC
Organism: Amblyomma mixtum; assembly: GCF_055824585.1. Taxonomy (NCBI): domain Eukaryota; kingdom Metazoa; phylum Arthropoda; class Arachnida; order Ixodida; family Ixodidae; genus Amblyomma; species Amblyomma mixtum. The sequence continues at coordinate 201,294,515 of NC_143016.1, forward strand.
ATTTGCATGTATGGAAAGGGGTATTGAATATAGAATTGACATCAGTTCAGTAATTTTGAGAAAGAATTTGAAGGTGGTTTTTTTTCGACAGCTGTCTTTACTGTACACTGCACACACTGCGTTCGTGCCGTTCGTGCAGCGTTGACTGAACGAGGTGATAAGCGACGCGACGCGCGATGGCTTCGCGCGATGGCCTGGGAGGTGCTGTCGCTGATGGCTCCGGTTCTGGGGTTGAGGAAGATTTCAGCCACTGCTCGGAAGCCACTCGCGAGGTAGAAAGCATTGCGGGTGCCCGACCTCCGATCTAGTTTGCGAGAAAAGTTAATTTTTATTTCATATTTTCAGCGGAACCCTTCGTGGCGCTCTCTTCGTCGCGGGTATGGGTCCGAGGGTTTGCACTTTTCTATATTGAATTCCAGACAATTCAGCCGTCTTTTTTCGATGTTTATTTCGGTTTTTTAGAAAAATACTAATTTCTATAGGTGAAACTCCAGTTTTTTTTTTCTAGCTAATGTCGCTTTGTTTACTATATGTTCAAGTCACTTGTAGCCGCCGCGGTGGCTCAGCGGTTATGGTGCTCGGCTGCTGACCCGAAAGACGCGGGTTCGATCCCGGCCGCGGCGGCTGGAATTTCTTTGGAAGCGAAATTCTAGAGGCCCGTGTACTGTGCGATGTCAGTGCACGTTAAAGAACCCCAGGTGGTCGAAATTCTCGGAGCCCTTCACTACGACGTCTCTCATAGCCTCAGTCGCTTTGGGACGTTAAACCCGATAAACCAAACCAAACCAAGTCACTTGGAGTCTATCATGACCTTGCTAGCATCACGAGCAGTCGATTTTAAAGTAATTAATGCACAAAGGGTCTTACCTACTGCTGTGCTTGCAGACGAGTGTTATCGCTATTTTAAATGTAATGAAATTCAGTGATGGTGCTTCCCGATAATAACGCAAGTGGAAGTTTGTTATCTTCCATTGTTCAGAGATACACCGCTTGGGCAAAGGGCGTATGAGCAGGGGTGGTTAAGAGTTGGATAAAAACAAATCTTCACTAGTACAGCACACTTAGTTATAGGACAATCGATTCCACTCTGCCGAAGTTCTTGCAAAAAATGAATTATTTTTTTATTTTTGTACATAGTGCAGACCATGGCTAGGTCCAAGTAGGAAGGGCAGGTTCACGAAACGTAAAATTAAAGCAACGAAAATACAACAATACAGCAAGAATAATGTAGTAATACAAGAATACTGCAGTGCAAGACGGAAGCATCATAAGACCCTGTCCACGAAGCCTCTGTAACCAAGACGTAAAGAGCTGACGTTACCAGGGCGTACACGTCACGCATGTAAACTTACACACGCCACTGGACGGAATAATGGTCTTTCAGCCTGTCACGCGAAATTTTAGCGTACCGAATACCCAGCACAGTGGAGCCTACGGACCTCGTGCCGGAGCTTGGCGATGGCCTATAGAACACCATGATGTAGTTTATATCAGGATGTGGGGCGCCAAAGCTGTTGACAAAAAAAAGAATGCAATAAGGCCAAAGCTACGTGTAAAGGTGACTGGTAGAGATGGATCTAAATGAAAAGCAGTACAGTGCCTCTAATTCAAAAAGTATTCCTCAAGCATGGTCTAACAAAGTGTAGTGCAGTTCGAAGCTCCCTGACATGGAAATGTGACGCTGGTGGCCACACGAACAATTTACGTTGCCCTAATTACCTAAGCTAACTGTTGTATGTTTTTATATCAAATAAATAACCATACGCCGACTGGCGTGCACAGAACTCTGCGCCAAATACTGAAGCAGGTGCCTCGGGTAACGCGAGGGGTTCGTGTATTGTCCCCGCTGGTAACAGTATGCAGCCCTGGCCACATTACCACAACATTTCAATCATTGCCATTGTACGCTTCAGTTATTTGGAGACCACCAGGCTGTGCTCGCAAAGGCATTCAAGCTCAGGGGATGGAGTGCTGGTATATCTGAATACTTTTCCCGTACTCTCCGTGATAAGCGAAAAAAAAATTATGGAATTATGCCAAACAAAATGGCGAATAAACCGTGAAAGCAGTTCTGAATATAATAGGCTTCACTTGGGTAGTAGGCGTTTCCTATGGGACAGCGAGGCCGGCAACGTACGGGAGCAACGAAAAACTACTGTTCATTCTGCGATGTGCCCAGTCAGCACTTTGTCAATCAACTGCCGGAGTATAAAAAATAAAGTCGATGACTTTCACTTTCTTTGCGTACCGTCCAAGCAACCTTTCAACCTTTGTTCTGGGAACAAAATCGTGGCTCAATCCGACTATCTCAAGCGCTCAAATATTTCTCGACACGTACCAGTGTTTTTCGTCGCGACCGTTGTGCACGTGGCGGAGAAGTGTTTATTGTTGTCCATAAAGGTGTCCCAGGTGCTCAAATGAAATTCTCTGATAGTGAAACTTTATTGGTTGTTTGCAAAGTAAGACTGCCCAACGGGAAAGCAGCGGGTCATTTTATAGGCCTCCTGGTCCTTGATATAAAGCAGCTCTGTCAAGTGCGACATCTAAGGCCGATCGCGGCGCCTCTGGTGGTGACTATGCGGTGTTAACAAGCGAAGACACCCAGCTGAGCATTCTTTCCGTGGCACATTGAGTCAAGACGATCGCATGTTCGCAACTTGTTCATCATATGGCACGTGTTTTGACTGCCTAATAGGGTTGCTGACATGTTTGTGGCGTCATTTTACTGCCGAATGTGCCCTGGTCGACGGTTTTCGAAGGCACGACCATGTCTTCAAAATGCAATTTTGATCGATTATTTACGCGCTAAGGAACTTTGCGCTGATATTCACGATGTTTACGTACAACATAAACAGAAAGGAGTAGAAAGGGGGTGAGCTGTCCTCTATCGCACTTCATTTTACTAAAGTGACCACGGCAGAGGACAGTTCGCCTAAATATATGCATATTCGTGTGTAGAGCATATGCAGGATTAAAAAAATGGCAGTCGTAATTCTCATTACGACTGCCAAGGAAGCCCCGGCAGCACGGACCCTCTGTGCATCGGCTGCCGCTTTCGAACTTGAAAGGGGCGCAGTAGGCCTGCGTCGATGATCCAAGGGAAGTCTCCGGCAGCAGGGACCCAACGTCCGACGGCTGCCACATCCATGCTTGAATGGCCAGACCTCAGCTGCGGTGTCTGCCTTCACACCTCGGTTTTCTGACACGTCAGCCCTCCGCTCCTCATGCCTGCCTCGCACACACCATTCGCACATGCACACGCGAAACCCGGGGCTGGCACGCGCGGCACTTCGCTGCCCGACGCACCAATGTCGAAGAACCGCGTTCAACAATCCGTAGACGGTTTGGTGTGCACATCACACTGTTGTCGGTCGATTCTTGGCAAGATGCAGAACGATCAGCGACCGGTGCTGAAAGCAAGCTCTTCAGAAGGGCCAAGCGAATCTGGTCCGGACACCTGGGCGACAAGCCGGCGGAGCAGTGATCCTGGCCTCACGAGCGGGACCTGTTCACGGAAAGCAGCATGGAGTCACCTGCGGCTGAACACCGGACGAGAACTTGGTGGAGCCTGGTGTTCGAGCGCGCCCCGCATGCAAGCCACGCGGAACAGCTCGTCTTCGTGGCGCGTTGTCTGGCAGCGGGGGTGCTGTTGTGTTTGAGCACGCATTCCGCTGGCCCCCGTGAAAACCAGCGCCGTGCGGACGCCATTGCGCAAAGCAAGCCCAGGCTCTTGGACATGCCGCGGCTTTCAGCATGATTCATCCTGGCTCTCCCGGCGCAGTCCCTTCCCCCTTTCCTCACTAGCGTCACCTCGAGACTCAACCGACGCATCGCCGGCCGCCCTTACCAGCCTGCAAAATTTCAACGGCCAGACACCTCTCGGCCATTCGTCCAATTCGAACGGTAGCCAGTGCCGTGACCTGATTGAAGGTTTCGAACGGCTGACTGTTGCAACCGTCACCGGAGGCTATAAAGCCAGAGCCGCGCTGAGCCGGAGCAGCAGAGGGTAGCAGACGAGACATCACGCCAGAGAGACGCGCCCTGCTCCTTTGTGCTAGCCCGTTGTGATTTCGGCCCTTGTGCCGGTTATGTAAAGCCGTTGTACATACTGTACATAAACGTTACGTTGACTCACCGTCGCCTCGACCGTTTCTTCGCTCAGCTCTGCGCAACAGCTGCAGCAGGCTGAGATGCGCCAGCCGCAACAGTGAGACAGCGTCGGAGGCCCATTCGTAACAGGGGTGGCAGCGGTGGGATGCCCCTTCGTAACAGTAGCGAGCTAAAGAAGGAAAAGTGTGCCTATATGAATACCCTGTCCAGCTCTGCTGCTGGAAGTAGAGGTGTATTATGGAAAAGGCTTAACGCTGTAAGGAAACATTGGAGGGCAGCGAAAAAAAGACGGAACAGAACACAGCAGAAAAAATTCACAGGGCACTTTGACTGTCTAAAGTGCGTAGAGGCGAAAGCGTTTTCCGAACCACTTTCGCTGCTTCGGTGGCACTGGTGGCGTCACATATATTTGAGTACTAATTACTAAGTGATGACAAATCACTAATTAATGGTTAGTTACTGATGAATGTCTGAATACTAATTAACTGCTAATTAATGACGCATAAGCTTCGCCTTTATGAGTGGAACGCGACAGCGTGTTGTAGCGCTGCCAGGGAGTCCACAGAACGCCACCACCCGTTCGGCGCGATACCTTGCCCTTTGAACACAACGCTTTTTGAGGAAAGGAAATGGCGCAGTAATTCTCTGTCATCTCGGTGGACACCTGAACCACACCGCAGAGGAAGGGAGGAAGTGGGAGTGAAAGAAGAGAAAGAGGGCCGTAATGAAGAAAATGAAAATTCTATTTGAGGAAAGGAAATTACGCATTAACTGTCTCACATATCTCGGTGAACACCAGTCAAAATTCAGGGGGCACTTTTTTGACCTAAAGTGTGGTCACTGAGTGTGGTTAAGATGTTAAGCTTCGCCTCTAAGAGTGGAACGCGACAGCATCTTGCAACGCTAGAACGTCATTGCCCATTAGGTTCTACCCCTCGCTCGTCAGTAAATTGGTTTTTGAGGAAAGGAAATGTATCTGTCTCATATCTCGGTGGACACCTAAACCTCGCCGGAAGGGAAGGGAGGAGGATGGGAGTGAGCGAAGACACCGTATTCACTAGACGCGCCTTTGTTCATTCCAAAACATCGAGCTGGCATGGCGGAGTGGATAGCATGCTCGTCTCGCACGCCGAAGACCGGGGTTCGATTCCCGTGCTCGACCAATTTCTTACTCGGTTTTCTTTATTTATATGGCCTGACTAGAAAAGTTAATTAGGATAATTGGGTAACTAAGCAATTAACTAAGCTCAGTCCCACTTACTTGGAGCATCACCATACGATCCCTTCAATTGGTTGCATGGTGACTAACCAAAGTACAATTGGCGCCGTTTGAAATTCGCGCACTGTGACGTCACGGCGGTTCCGACCAATTGAAAAGCGTGACATTTCTGTCGACAACTGCTGCTTACAACGATGAGACATTAAAGGCTTTCGCCTTAAAAACAGAACCGTAGGACGGGCGCTCACTAACAACTGTTTATAGTGAAGCCACCCCTCGCATTATAAAGCCATAATAAACCACATGACAGTCAGGTTTTGTTAGGTGTTTAGAACAGAATACTCTGACCGTTTTGCAGTCAGACAAAGAAAGGGGGTCTGTTCTAATGCCACGAGAGTCGTTTCATGAAAGGCAACGGCCTCTATTGACAAGAATTCTTTTTCTTGAGCATTCTTTTTCTTCGAGCATTCTTCGAGAATTCTTTTTCTCGAGCATTCTTTTTCTTGAGCAGTTTTGTGACTATGTGCAGCGTTTCAGGGGAGTTCATACAAAGTTGATTATAGGCGGTGATTTTAACTTGCCTCATATTGACTGGCTAAATATGACAGTATCGGGTGGCGATTTAAAACATTCCAACTTGCTTCTAAGCGTTGCTTTTTCATGTGACCTCACCCAGGTTGTTCGCGTGCCTACACGAATCACACCTTCATCGCGGTACACTTTAGATTTGTTGTTCGTTAGTCCTGCTATTTCCTGTACTCATGTTGATGTTATGAGTGGTGTGTCTGACCATGAACTAGTATCGGCAACTTTTCATTTCCAAAGTAGGTCTGAAAGCAATAATTCACCTGTTATTGTTAAAGACTTTAATAGAGCAGATGATGTGAGTATTCTTGACTACCTAGAGACACATTACCAGGGCTTTGAGACCCACGAGGACGTGAATATGTTATGGTCCACGTTTAAAACAATATGCTTCGAATGTCTGGAACGGTTTGTTCCGAACAAGCTCAAAAAGAAAAGACATAATCCATGGATTACAAGAGATATTATACATATGAAGCGGAAGCTAAAACGACTCAGGCGAATGCCTTCTCGGCCACTAGCTGTCATTAGAAGCTTACGAAATGAGCTCAGGAATAGGATAAAGCAAGCTAAAGACAACTTCTTTTCCGTTACCCTCGGAAACTTTCTCCAACTGGCACCGGCAAAATTTTGGAGGTTTATAAATGACAACAGGTCAAGTGAAATTTCTTTATGTGTTAATGGCATACAAGTTACAGATTCTACATATGTAGCCAATGAATTTAACAAGTATTTCCACTCAGTGTTCGCGCCTAAAGACCAGAGCATTGGTTTTGCAACCGAGGAGTTCCAGTCTACAATGCGCGACGTAATTGTGACTCGAGAAGGTATTTTTAATTTACTCTTAAACTTGGACGTGAAAAAAAGCAGTGGGGCCAGACAATATTCCTACAGCATTTCTGCACCGTTACGCAGAGTGGATATGGCACTACTTCCACGCAATCTTCACTGCTTCGTTGTCAAGCTCAGCACTGCCTGCCGACTGGAAAAACGCGCGTGCTGTCCCTATTTTCAAATACAGTGATCGTACAACGGTATCGAATTACCGCCCCATTTCCTTAACTTCAGTTAGTTCGAAGGTATTAGAACACATAATTTGCAGAGAACTAGTTCAATATTTGGAAGAAACCCGCTTATTGTCAGATGCCCAGCATGGGTTTCGGCGCGGGCTCTCCACCATCACACAGTTAATTACTACCTGCCATGACTTTTTTCTTGCAATTAATGACAGAGGCCAAATCGATGCAGTGTTCCTGGACTTTGCCAAGGCGTTTGATGAGGTGCCACACAATAAACTGATACAAAAGCTTTATAACTTTGGAATAAACAGAATACTTATTGACTTTATTAAAGCCTATCTTGACAACCGTGCAAAGTATGTTAACGTAAATAATAGATCATCAGATAGCCTTCCAGTGACATCAGGTGTACCCCAGGGGTCTGTCCTGGGCCCGGTTTTGTTCCTTATTTATATCAATGATATTGTTCAACAGAATGGAAAGCTGGGCTAGTTGTAGGTTGTTCATGATGAAAATTTCTGGGCGCGAACAAACAAAGGACAGCGAAGAAACCACAGGACAAGCGCCTTTTTCACAACAAAAAAAGGCGCTTGTCCTGTGGTTTCTTCGCTGTCCTTTGTTTGTTCGCGCCCAGAAATTTTCATCATGAATGATATTGTTACCTAGATAGACCCTGGAATAGTAGTTAAACTTTTTGCGGACGATTGTGTTGTGTACACAACGGTCAGGTCACCGCACGATCAAGAACTCCTTAACGCGAATCTTGGCAATATTTACACCTGGTGCGAAAAGTGGGAAATGGCTCTGAACATAAAAAAATGCTCTGTTCTTCGTGTCTCAAACAAGAAGCAAACATTAGCTCACACATACAATATTGGTCGGGATGTAATTAACGAAGTATCAGTTGTAAAATATCTAGGAGTCACAATAACATCAACTTTAACCTGGAACAAACATATTGACAACATATGTTGTACCGCACCTAAGGCCTTCTGGGGGATTCGAAGAAAATTGGCGACAGCCCCAACACAGGTGAAGCTCACTGCATACAAATCCCTGGTTAGACCGATTTTGGAGTACGCGTCATGCATATGGGACCCCTACACCAAAACAAATATAGATAAGTTGGAAAAGTACAGAGAATGGCCGTCCGTTTTATTTGCAACCGCTACAGACGAACAGATAGCGTAACACAGATGATTAATCTCTTGGATCTTCAGACCCTCCAATCCAGACGCACAGAATACAGGCTTAAGTTCTTGTACCTCCTGTACAATAATAAGACAAAAATAAACAAGACTCTCTACCTTACTCCTGCACCTCGAGCTAACACACGGTTTAACCACGGGAAATTCTTAAAAGAATACCAGGCTTGCATCGATTCATTTAAATATTCCTATTTTCCTACGACTGTGTCCGACTGGAATAAGCTGCCTCAGAATGTTGTCGATTCTTCTGACGAAGTGGAATTCATTGCTGCTTTGAAAAGTTTGAATGTGTGACTTTTTTCTTTGACTTCATTTTGTATTTTTGGTATTGTTCATGTGTTTTTTTGGAATTATTCATCCATTTTTGGTATTATTCATGTGTTTCCCACTCCTGCTTGGACTCCAGAAGGAGTCTGCAGTATTCCTAAATAAATAAACATAAAATAAATAAAATAAATTTCAAACCCGTGCAGTTTCGCGCTCCTAAAAAGAAGTCGACGGTGCTTTTCCTGTTAAAGCGGTGCCACCTGAATCGTTTGGTGCCAAGATTTGAGGGAGGGGGGGGGGGCAAAAGCTGGATGCCTGGAAATATTTTTCCGAGGAGAGATGCACAGACCTGAATGCCCTTTCAGAACCACGGTTTCAGGTAGTGCACGTCGGGCACTACCTGCGCGACAACCTGAAACGCCTGGCCGGAGCTGACCTCTTCCAGATTCGCAGCTGGGTAGAAGTTGTGAATGATCTGTGCGCTGGCTTAAATGGGGCTGCTACTTCCTTTTCGCTTGATGTCGCGAACCTGTTTCATTCAATTCCACACGACCACTTTTTAACAGCAGTTCGCCAGAAGATAGATGACACTGGGGTTGTTAATTTCCAGAATTCAGCTGGCATAAGGGCTGACAGGTTTTTGGTGCTGCTTGAATTTTACCTCTCGCCCACCGTTGACATTAAATTAGATTTCCAAATCTTAATACTATAATCCGGAATCTCTACCTGCTCGTCGGTGGCCTTGGCTTTATGTGATATCTGTCTGGCAGTGATGCACACAAAAATACAAGAATACCTTTATAACAAGCATGCCACTAAGGTGTGCAGATAAGTAGATGACTACCTGGTAGTTTGAACAGAATGAACATGCTTAAAATCAATACTGACAAGAAAGAGCCTGTTCTATTTCGGCCTAAAAACAAGATCATATTAATAATCAAAGCAATATTCATGAAGGTCTTCGCCTGTGGATATTGTGCCAACTTTCGAGACGTTAGGTGTAATCTTTAATAAAACCATTCTATTTAACGCACATGAATATTTTTTCAAACTCGAGCAGGTAGTTCGATTGGTTTATCGAAGTCATCATAACCCGCCATGCAGTATCATGCTACTAATATACATTTCTCTGTTGTCATCTCGACTGAGGTGCTGCAACTTAGTTAGGGGGCCAACAACTAAGGAGACATGCAAGAATTTAGTGTTACAAAAGCAGTTCTTTCGAATTATCGAAAATGTGCCTCTCAATTTTCATACTACCCCGTTTTCATACTACCATACCGTTTTAAAAAATGCATTATAATGCCGGCTACCAAAGCTTATGATTATCGTCTCCGAAAGTCATTGAAGCAAGAATTCACAAATAACTGTAGGTTTCGTGAATCACTAGCACAACAGAACATGAACGTCATAACACATGCAACACGCAAGAATGATCGATGTAGGATGCACACTTATAGAACAACATACGTCTCCATACTTTACAGAACATACTACTGCGAACAATAAATGGTGTACATACAAAAATATCTAACCGGAATTAATTACTTATAGAGAGCATAGAAAACATTGTATGTGAATAAATCAAACATTGTATGTGAATTTAAAGGCGTGCACCATTTATAGTTTCTTTTTGTGTGTGTTTAACTTGATGCGCGTAATGTAGATGTTCGGGCTAAAGTTGGAATAAAGTTTTTAGTTGTTCTACTCAAGCGCAGCAAAAGAAAAAAACATCATGTTGTTCGCTGCAAGTTCAAATTCATGTTAACTTTACTGTGGTGTTTGTGACTGTATTTCTTTTGCACTGCGATTGTGAAGCTGCCATTGCTATGGTTTGGGGACCTGCCTACGGCTTTGTCAAGCCTTCATCATGATAGCTTTTTGTGCTTTGCTCCGTCATCCTATGTACACATTGGGTGCAAATGAAGATTATTATTATTGACTACAATCGGACAGCAAGCGTAACCCACATGCAGTGGTTGAGCAAACAGCGCGATTTGAAACAGGGAAGAAGGGAGGGAGACGAGCGGTCCTGTGTTTCCCTGCGTCCCTGCTTCATATCGCGCTGACTGCTCAGTGGATCACCACATCACCCAACTCAGTTACAACACATGAAATGCTTATTGTCGAACGCATGAAAGGCTCATTAAACGCGTCGCTCTTGTGCGATCGCAGAAAACATACCCTCATTTCTTACAGAATCTATTATAACAGCTTTTTAAATTTGCTCAAAACATAGTGACTGGCTAGTTGGTTCTGCATACTGGAAAATTGCAGCGCAGCAGTAACAAGGATGAGACGAGAAGGACGCAAACACAAGCGCTGACTAACAACTGTGTTTTATTGCTCTGAGCCAGCCTATATAAGAACTATAGGTACAAAACAACAAAACAGAACCAACACATCACCTCACGCATTCGTAGCACGATTATCGGAATTGTCTCCCGTTCCTCCAATCGTTCGTCCTATCATTGGCGTTCAGAAATGACATTTCTTTTTCACTAAGGCGCACATAGGGGTAGCTGACACAGTTATCTGCGCATTTTTTGCGTCCTTCTCGTCTCGTCCTTGTTACTGCTGCGCTGCAATTTTCCAGCTTTCTAAATACTTCAGCAAGATATCTTGTCGGGCTAGTTGGCTTGATATTATTAATGCCATGAAAGCTTATGCGCAAAAAAAGACGACACGAAGACAGAATACACGGCAGGAATTGTTAAACTAATCGTTGTTATTGACGCTGCTAAAGAATAAAACCCTGCAGCAAGAGATGTTGTCGAGCTAATTGGCTTGATACTATTAATGCCACGAAAGCTTACGCGCAAAAAAAAAAGAGGACACGAAGAGAGAAGACACGACAGGACGAGCGCAAACTAACTGATTTATTCAGAAGTTGACACCTCTAAATATAAGACAAGCAGGTGCATGCGCTGCCGATACACCCTTCGCACGCCTGGTAAACGTGATAACACCATCATGCCCTACAAGACAGGTCTTAACAAAGCTGACTCGCTTCTATACAAGGTAAGAGACGTATCGCTGACGCAATTGTGTGCATTCTTTATCAAGAAGGTTTGGTTTATGGGGTTTAACGTCCCAAAGCGACTAAGGCTATGAGAGACTCCGTAGTGGAGGGCTCCGGAAATTTCGACCACCTGGGGTTCTTTAACGTGCACTGACATCGCACAGTACACGGGCCTCTAGAATTTCTCCTCCAAAGAAATTCCAGCCGCCGCGGCCGGGATCGAACCCGCGTCCTTTGGGTCAGTAGCCGAGCACCATAGCCACTGAGCCACTTATCAAGAAGGATTCCATTATTTCTCGCGCCACGCACCATGCGCCACGCACCAGCATGTCTTATATTTGGACGTGTCAACTTTGAATAAACTAGTTGTTAGCTTGCGCTCGTCTTGTAGTGTCTTCTGTCTTTGTGTCGTTTTTTTTTTGCGCGTAACCTTTCATGACATTGCAAGTTTACACACTCTTTGCATCAGGCCCGCACCTTTAATTTCTTCTCGTTGTGTTCATAATCAGAAAGTTATCATACCGCATTTCAACACTGTAATGGGCGCAAACACATTCTTATCCAAAACCAGGGTGTCGAACCGGAATTTTTTCGGGTTCGGTTCAGGTTCGGGTTCACACCTTTCGGGTTCAGTTCCGGCTTCGGCTCCAGAGCGACATTCCGTTCCGGTTCGAACCGGTTCGGACCGTACTGAACCGGTTCAAACGGGTTAAAACGGGTTCAGGGCAAAAAAAAATTTAGAACGTAGATGGGTTTTAATCAACCTTGTTATGGCGTTTACTTTTTTCTGTGGCATCGATATATAACATAAAAATGCAAAAATTTCTTTAATGCCAGATGTTCTTACTTTACCCACTTTATGTATTGACCGCGGCAAAAAGACGAATTTACGGCAAGAGCCGAAAAATGAAATAAACTCGAAATGTAATGTATGGCTATGTGTATGCTATAATCCTTCTGATGATGTATAAGGCGAAAAGCAAGAGGATTTTTCATCTACACAACCTTCTAGCTTGAGGAATTTCGGAGACCCGGTCACGCGAGAAATTGGTCTCCTTGAGTGAGTGAGTAGAAACTTTATTGATTTCTAAGATTTAGCTTGCGGTGGAGGTCGTCTTCAAGTCTTCAAGTCTTGAGGTTGCCTCCTTAGCCTTGGGTGGCCCCCTAGTCCAGGGCTCCACTGAGTCTGGCCTCCTCGCTTGCGTGTGCTGAGTGCCCTTTGGGCCTCTAGCTCGCAGCTGGTGAGCCGGCTCTCCCATTGCTCCGCACTTGGTGTGTCGTGTTTGTGGAACGATATGTTTCTATCGCATTCCCATGTTATGTGGTCTCCTTGAACCTCGAGTCAGTCGTGAATTTTTTTTACGCAGTACACTTACGCGGGGGCCGATATGACCGCCGCACCAGGCCTCTACGTTCTCGCGCACTATTGAGCAACGAAGCTGCCATGTATCGGCACCTATATACAGACAGACACATTTTCGTCATACCGAAATCTACTTGCCAGCCCCCCCCCCCCCCTTTCCTACATGTTACGAGAATATGCGAGAACCCCTCCATCACCCATCCCCCACCGAACGAGAGCCTCGTGGGAGCACTAGCTCTCCCTAACACCCTGAGCGTACCAAAATATATTAAAGCGAAAGCTTTACTACTTGCACTTTCAAGCCTTTGCCGTGACGCGGCGGTGCCACCATTGACCTTTCGCATGACCTCTGTGTGACGTCACGCCGAAGAGCTGGGCGACCATCTCGCGCCGTCTGCGAGTAGTGGCGCTGCCACCACCGGCGGCCTTAGATTAGATTACATTACATTACATTGGATTAGATTAGATTACACTGGATTGGATTGGATTGTATAACCGATGCGTCACCACAAGTCTGACCACAAGCACCACCACCAGCTACACTACCAGCTGAACCATGGCGTAGGTACGGATATTGCTTTCGCAATTACCGGGCTTAACCAAGCTAAGTCATAGCGAATTTTTTTACTGAAATCTCCTCTTCGATATAGCCTTTGTGACTCGCTTTATATATCTCGAGCCCCTGTTTCTCAGTATTTTCAAAAACACAGCTAGTCGTGGATTCTCGCTAGTACAGGGAGAAATTGCGATTATGACTTATTATGATGACGTCGACCTGTTTTATTCTGATAAAAAGAATATGATAAAAAAACACACATGGATAGCTTTGGTTGAGGTGCTTCGTTTCTGCACGGACACAAATTGGTAACATATTCGTTAGGATGTTGCGTTGCAGCATTCTTGCAAGTGCAGCATTCTGCTAGGAAGAAGGTGTGCTTGCACTACGTAGAATTTTTGTAACTTTTCCTGGGGGGCTATCAAAGGGAGCCTGTGCGTCTACAGAATTCTTTACGCCCTTGGTGGAGTCTGGTGAATCTGCCGTGCACCATTTGTCCACCAACTTGTTTCAGGGCATTTATTTTCAAAACTACAAACAACCACTTTTTGGGAGCTGTGCTTAATAGGCGGCTAAGGGCTCGTCTGTTCTTTCTGAACATGGTCGTGAGAGAACTTTATGCTGCGGCATTCGGTTTTCTCCCTCTTCGCTTTTCCTTGGGATACCTGTACGACCTCTCCACAAGGCAGACCATAAAGGTTGTGATCGGTCATTGCTTCCTCTACCCATATATCTGCCGCCTTACCTAGCCTTTCTTGATACGAATTCAGCGGATGTAGTCCAGCCCAACGGCGGAAGATATAACGAACGCTCGCTTATTACGAACGGGTGCCGTGTTACCGTGAAAATATGCATAAGGGAAACGACAATTCGTCGCAGATACAACGAAAAACTTTGGCCGCACCACTCGGTTATAGCGAACGAGCAGGCGCCGTAAACTGCCCTCGAAT